>NC_055957.1:33105307-33405307 GCF_018492685.1 Alosa sapidissima
TCAATTCAAGGAGGCATCAGATCACTTACTGTAGTGGTGGTGATAATTTCTTCTGTGACTACTTTCAATGTGTCCACTACTGAGATGTAGCCAAGGCGTTTAGCAATGGACAGAGCAGTGTTTCCATTCTATGCAAAAATCAAAGGTAAGAACATTCTCATAACTATAATGACCATTATACATTACCAATACTAATACATCTATAATCTATTTATTGATATTGATTAGCATGTTGTGCATAACACAGACTGGCATAAAAGTATACAGTATATTTACCACAGTGGTGGCGTTGGGCTTGGCTCCATGCTGTAGCAGAACGTTGATCACGTGTGTGTTCCCCTGTTGGGCTGCCTGATGAAGAGGAGTGTAGCCACTCTGGAAAAGGACAGCAATCAGCATGACAATTATCACATTTTTCACTGATTGCTTGATTGACTTGACATAAAAGCGATACACTTGTGGTAACACAACAAATATAAAAGCCACTTATAATCATTGTTGATATTCCTATTTCTTTGCAATGTCATACAGTCATTGGCCCAGTCGCTTGCAAAGACCTACTGTACCTTTGTTTTGGCATTGACGTTGGCACCTTGCTGCAAGAGGAAGTTCACCATTTTGACATTTCCATAGTGACAGGCTACTATGAGTGGGGTGTAGCCAAGCTGTGGGGTAAGAGACAGAAATATCATCAGGTCAACTGAAGCCATATCATGAAACCATGAGCTCTGGAGTCCGATGCTCCTCGGGACGTAATGGCAGTCTACATATATTATACACATAGCATGTGTTCTTCCACAGGAGTGCATGGTTTAAAAGCAAACTCAGATTCTCAGATTTTCGGTGCTCAGATTCAGAGGTTTCTTTGGTGATCAGTCTCATACGGCTGTTGCCCTGCTCTTGCCTTTGTCTGATGGTCGAGGTTGGCGTTATTCTTGGCCAGAGTCTCTGCCACGTTCACCCGGTCCTCTTGGGCTGCCAGGTGCAGGGACGTCAGTCCACTCTGTGGGTCACAGAACAGTGAGGCTCAGTACGTATCCAAAAGTCCCACTATTATAAAATACAACTACAGTAGTGAACCAGTGAAAAATAACTCTATCTCTATACCAGAGGTTGTGACTTTTATATTGACTTGCATTGTATTTAATACAGCGGCCTCATGTGGTACACCGTGGTATTACAAGAGAGCTAATCTGGTGCTAGGTGGTTTGCATGTTATCTTCAGTTAAAAGCTTGACAGCACAGAGCTTAGGGGTTTTTGGCATTATGTCAAAACTGTTGATTCTTCACGTTTTGTTGATGTTTCTGGGACATTATAGGATGTTTTAGACGACAAAAATGCCACTTTAATCTACCTACATCAATGTCTGATCTTCCTGTAATCTTACTCTGATAATAGCAAAGTATCCACTCCTCATTGGCTGACCTTAGTCGGGGCATTGACCACAGCGCCTCTCTCCAGCAGCAGGGCGGCCATCTCGCTGTGTCCCTCCTGAGAGGCCAGGTGCAGTGGGCTGACCCCCTGCTTGGTGAGCACGTTGATCTCAGCACCATACTGCATCAGTGCTGAGGCGATAGCTGTCTGGTTCTTTTTTGCTGCAATGTGGAGGGGGGTGTAGCCATTCTATCATGACGGGACAAAATGGACGGAGTGTGAGGAAGCAGGCACACAGAAATGTAACCATCATGATTTAATTTACTATATTCATGTCCTGTTTGAACCCATTAAATCTTCTGGATTTTCTCCAGACATTTTAAAACTATTCAAGGGCAACAGCCCTCTCTCCTCAAGTCACCAAGGCACTGGGATGTGGAAATAGCTCTGTTGTTATTGCAGCTGTGCCTACTGCAGTACTGGCTCACTTCCTACGGTTCAATATCATACACTTATTTTATCTTTCACCAATGTTGAAATAATGTGAGAGAGTTGTGTTGGTATAGGCTACTGTGAGAGAGCTCTATGTGTCTGACCTTGGCTGTAGCGTGAGGGGAGGCTGATTTCTCCAGGAGAAGGAGCGCCACCTCCTGGTTGTCATAGTGAGCTGCAACATGGAGTGGAGTGAGTCCATTCTGGGAAAAGAAACATATCAAGATTTAAAAACTAATGTGAATTATTCGACTATACCACTGATCATATCTCTGATATTGATTCTGACAATGATACAATTAGAGAAGAGCTTGTTTCAAGCAGTCTTATATAATTCAGAGATTGGAAAGACAGTCAGGCAATTTGCTTATTAATTGGCTTTTTGTTAGCATTTTTGCACAGTTTTGAAAATGGTTTCATTACCTTCCCAGCATCATCAGGAAGTGCATGACGCTTCAGCAGGAGTTTTGCCACATCCAGGCTTCCATACTTAGCAGCTACATGTAAAGGAGTGAATCCTTTCTGCAAAGGGAGAAATGAAAAAAAAAGTTTTACATTTGTGTCTGCAAAAAAAAAAACAACCTTTAGTGAACTGTAAGTATACCCAGTGTGAATGTGTGTGTCTCTCTCTGTGTGAATGTTTGTATGTGTGTGTGTGTGTGTGTGTGTGTGTGTGTGTGTGTGTGTATGTGTGTGTGTGTGTGTGTGTGTGTGTGTGTGTGTGTGTGTGTGTTTGTGTGATTATGTGTGTAGCCAAGCTGTGGGGTAAGACACAGAAATATCATGTGAGTGTGTGTGGTTGAATATGTGGGAAAGTATGTGTTTGTGTGTGTGTGTCGGTGTGATATCAGCTGCCCTACCTTGGTGGCCAGGGAGTGTGAGGCTCCAGCCTCCAGCAGCACTGCGGCGGTCTCCAGCTGGCCCTCCCTGGCGGAGATGTGTAGAGGGGTATAGCCATTGGTGGTGGCTGCGTCGGGGTGAGCCATGTGCTGGAGCAGCAGCTGAACTATCTCCGTCTTGCCCAGCCGAGACGCAATATGCAGGGGCGTCTGGTCCTCCTGCACGCCAAGACAGCGCATGAGTTAGTCATTAAGTACTTTTAATTTAGTGTGGAGAGAAACGTCAAAGATGAGAAAAATTTCAGTGACATTTAAACTAAACATAATTCTATACCAAATCTACATTATTATACATTAATCTATCATATGAATATAATATTATAATATAAAAGTAATTTTAATATTGGTTTAAACATAACATTTTATTTAAGCTTCTATAACTTTTCCAAACACAGGAAGGTGATACTGTCTTCCTGGACAGTATTACATGTCTGTGTTGAGAGTTGTCTTGTATGTGAGAGTGTTCTCAGGTGTGGTATGTTCTGAGTGTTCTCAGGGCTGGTGTGTTTGAGTGTGCTCTCAGGGCTGGAGTGTTTGAGTGTTCTAAGGGCTGGTGTGTTTGAGTGTTCTAAGGGCTGGTGTGTTTGAGAGTGTTCTGAGGGCTGGTATGTTCTGAGTATTCTCAGGCCTGGTGTATTTGAGTGTGCTCTCAGGGCTGGTGTGTTTGAGTGTTCTCAGGGCTAGTACTGTATGCTCTGAGGGTTCTGAGGGCTGGTGTGTTTGAGTGTGCTCTCAGGGCTGGAGTGTTTGAGGGTTCTCAGGGCTGGAGTGGGGGTCTTACTCTGGCCATGGAGTCCACCAGCGCCCCATTCCTCAGGAGACAGCGCACTACTTCCATCTGACCAGCACGCGCAGCCATGTGGAGGGCTGACTCGCCTCGCTGTGCACACACACACACACACACACACACACACACACACACACACACACACACACACACACACACATACACACACACACAGAGGGAGACAAACCAAGTTAGCATTCAACTACAGACCATGTTTTAAATTATTTAAAATTTTCTAAAAGACTGAATTACATGTGCAGCTGGTTAGTTTGTTCTAGAGGCAACAATATGTATGCTGCATGGCCAATGCTTACAATGTTGCGGACATCAGGCGAGGCGCCATTTTGGAGTAGCAGCAGAACAATGTTGAGGTGACCCATGAAGGCAGCAACGTGGATGGGAGTAAGACCAGACTGAGGAGAGAGAGAGAGAGAGAGAGCAAAGGAGAGAGGGGGGGGAGTGAGAGGGAGAAAGAACAGAAGGTTTGTTTCCAAAATATTTAGAACCACAAAGACTTTTGTAAAGAGAAACTTCAGTTTTAAACACGTAAATTAGACACATTATGACAAATGGCATTTCCAACCACAGCAAGCCTCGTCTGAGGGCTCACCTCAGTGATGGCCTGGATGGAGGCTCCATATTTGACCAGCAGCTCCATCACCTTCACCCGGTTCTTCTTACAGGCAATGTGCAGGGGCGTGAAGCCATTCTGAACATCGAGCACACACAAAGGTGAGCATACATCGATCAAACACTACAAGCAGGATTGTCCACTACACACGAGGATGAGGCCTAGTCCTGAGCACTTTGACATTTTTAACTAGAAAAAAGAGAACATGTAGGTTCGTATCTGACAAACCAGCCCGCAATGGAATTACATTCATTTTTCATCAACCTCCGGGCTACTCTGGGAACGTACCAGCGCCCGGGCATTGGGATTGGCCCTCTTGTCCAGCAGAAGCTTGGTGACTCTGTAGTGGCCACAGTGGGCAGCAACGTGGAGGGCGGTCAGATAGTCCAGGGTGACATCGTCCACCGGCGCCTTGTGCTGCAGCAGGTGCTTGACACATTCCACGTGGTCTCCCTGAGCGGACATGTGCAGCGGGGACAGACCGTTCTGTGTGTGTGTGTGTATGTGTGTGTGTGTGTGAGAGAGAGAGAGAGAGAGAGAGAGAGGGAGAGAGAGAGAGAGAGAGAGAGAGAGGGAGGGAGAAAGAGAGGGAACGTGTGAGTGGTGTGAAAAAAGACAGTCAAAGTCAGTGAGGGATGGATAGAGAGAAGGAGAGATAGGAAGAGAGAGAGGGAGAGAATTATAGTAGGGATTATGGAGGCACAGCTCACTACAAATATTTGGGTATTTTAGGCAAGTCATGCAGTTTGTGTGTCTATAACTAGATGTGTATGTGTGTGTGTGTGTGTGTGTGTGTGTGTGTGTGTGTACCTTGGTCCTGGCCAGAATGGGCGCTCCTCTCTCTAGCAGTAGCTCCACTGCAGGATCATGCCCACTCCTGGCTGCACAGTGTAGTGGGGTGAGGCCATCCTGTCACGCGCACACACACACACACGCACGCACGCACGCACGCACGCACGCACGCACACACACACACACACACACACACACACACACAGACACACACACAGAATTAGTCTCTTCCACTCAAACTATGGGATTCTTACTGTGCATCACTGTAGACTGTAACTGTTGAGGATTCAGATTTACATAATTAACATCATAATGATGCCCTCAGATGCACACACAGGTCACAGACAATTTCTATGCTTGTCTATATACAGTCATTGCTACAAACACTTTTAGTAGGCCTTTGAGCAATGCTACAGTGTAAGAAGGGCCTTTCTCTCACAGTAGAGAGTGATCCTCCAAACAGATCATCATCTCTGTCACTTACCCTTGTCTTAGCATCAATCTGGCCTCCTCGGTCTAGCAGAAGGGCGATCATGTTGGTGTTCCCTCGCTTGGAGGCCACGTGAAGAGGAGTTATTCCATTCTAGAAGGTACCGAGATGGAATGAGTTAGAATTCCAAATGCTTAAATCCAAAACAAATAAATTTATATATCTGTATATATAAATATAGTCTATGTTAAGCCACACAATTCATTAGTATAGATGTTAGCTCTGCCTTGAAAACTATGGCAAAACAGTCCTTTGAATGATAGATGGCCAAATTTTCAGGAAAACTTTCATGAAAGTCCAAGGTGAATAGATACTGGGACGCCAAGTTCTACTCAGAAATAGCTGATTGTGAGGTCTTAGAAGGGCACCACTGAATCAGTGGCTTAAATGGATCCAGAGGGACCCGGAGTGTGAAGCCCTGATTGGCTGAGGCTGGCTTGCGTACCCTGGCCGTGAAGTCGACCCCAGCCCCTCTGTTCAGCAGCAGTGTGGAAACATTTACATTGCCATAGTGCGCAGCGATGTGCAGCGGGGTGAACCCACTCTGTTAGGGCGGAAAGAGGCAAGGACAGGGGGCAAAGAGCACACATCAAGAGAGGAGAAAGAGAGCCGGAGAGAAAGAGGGAAGTAAGAGAAAGAGTAAAGCAAAAAGGCAGAAAGGAGAGATGAAGGAGAGATAAAGGAGAGATGAAGGAGAGATCAAGGGAGAGATGAAGGAGAGATGAAGGAGAGATAAAGGAGAGATAAAGGAGAGATGAAGGAGAGATGAAGGGAGAGAGATAAAGGGAGAGAGATAAAGGGACAGAGAAGGCAAAAAGATTGAGGATCTTTTTCAAACATTTGTTTTTAAATATCTATCTCCTCTAACATGCAGCATTCCAATGAAGACTTGCAATTACAGAAATAAAAAAGATGCAAGGCATTAATAAAAGGACAAAAGAAACTCGTCCAAAAAGTAATGTTTGGTTATGAATATTATAAAATAAGACTCTCCCATGCAAAAAAGTTTTGAAGAATTCAAGACAGTTATTAACTGAACAGCAGTAATAGGAGATACGGAAAAACTGAAACGCAATGACGTGTTCTGAAAGTAATACAAGTAGCCACTACTTACTATGGTTATCGACTTAATACTACAAATGAACAATTACGGAACGTATGGACTCAATATGGACATATAAATATAAATATTAACTTCTGCTTAGGAGAGCAGGGTTAGACAGCACAGTTCTTTCCTTACCTTCCCATTCTGAGAGACATGGTGCAATTTGAGAGACAGGATTAAGAAAGGGGTGAAGTGTAATGTGATTGAGACTTACTACACATATACTGGTATTTAAAGGGGAAATAAGGGTGCTAGCATGCAGAGCTGAGGCTAGTTCACTTTGCACACACTATTTTCCTCCTGGAGAAGTATTTAATAGACATTTACAAAATATAAAAAGTATACCACAAAACATTGAAATGAAAAAAACATGTCTACACTATTCTGAAACAAGAAGAATCCGGAAACAAACGAATGGGTGAAATGGTAGCCAACAACAGCTAACACAAACCCTGGTAAAATATGATCAAACTTAAACAGAAAGTGAAGAAAAACGTACACCATAAACTAAAAAAACATTATCCATTAACACCATACACTATAAAATCTGGCATAAGAGCAGGCCATCATGCCTCTATCAGACTGAACATTGACAACAGACCATGATAAGAGAAGGACATACAGTGGTACTTTAACTCCCCTCATGCAGTGACCAACACCAACAACAACAAAAAGAAAAACTGATCCCGAGCAGCGAATGACACATACGAACAATAGCATGAAATAATACAGTCGCAAAGATGCAGAGATGAACTGAATGTGCCTCAATACCTCTGTTGTCCTATTGACCATCATCTGGGAGGGCCGCACAAGGAAGAGCAACAAGACATGTCAAACTACCCCCAGAACCAAGGACACAGTGTGGCTCATACCCGTTAATATTCTTGACATACAGACAAATAACACAAAAGAAGCATTCAATTTTACTGTCAAAGTACTGCTGCATCCACCCCCACTCCCCACTAGTTACAGCCAGCATGTACATGTAGACTTTTTAATAAATATTATTCACCTAATCCAATCTCAACACATTCCATCCACTTCTCCTCCATCTTCCCTCTCTTTTCTATCTCCCTTTACTTGTCTCTTCTCCTCCATCTTCCCTCTCTTTTCTATCCCCCTTACTTTGTGCCCCCCCCCCTCCCCCACACACACACACACACACACCAACCCTCTCTTCCCCACCTTTGACTGGACGTCGGCGTTGTGGTCGTTCTGCAGGAGCAGGGCGGCGGACTTGGTGTCATCCTTGCGGGCAGCAATGTGGAGAGCAGGCAGGCGCACCTTGCCTTTGGTGTCATGCTCCAGGAGCAGGGAGACCACCTGGTTGTGGCCCTGCTGTAGAGCAATGGCCAGCGGAGTGAAGCCATCCTGGGGCACACAGACACACAAACACACACACACACACGCACATGCACACGCACACACACACACACACACACAAATGCTTTTATTTAGATCCGAAAGGCAAGCAAGGAAAACAAGAACCAAATACTGTGGGAAGAGTTATTGACAAGGTGACAGGTCTACATGGACAAGGTGACAGGTCTACATGGCTCACATACTGTTACTGGTCCTTCCATGTGTAACACTCGACACATCAAGGACAAATAAAACATCTCTAAAACATCTCCATATATGTATGCTCCCCATGATGGCTGAGCAGAATTTTGCAAGTCTTTAGAACTTCAATCTTGCTTGCTTGAAATTCTTTATTGACAATGTATAAAAGACATAAATAAATAAAAGTGTGTCTTTGTACAGTATTGTCAAAGGGATAGAACACAATAAAGCTCTAATAAGGCTTATTTTCATTGTGGTCCCATTAAAGGACGTGTGTGTATCTGATGCGAACACACACACACACACACACACACACACACACACACACACACACACACACACACACACACACACACACAACACACAAAAACCAAACACACTCACCTCTGTGGCTATGCTCTGATTGCCTCCATTTTCTAGTAGATAACGGACTACCTCCAAATGATTCTCCTGTGCTGCCATGTACAAAGGGGTGAATCCATTCTGAAGGGAGATCAAACACACAGATCAAAGACACATGACCATAGTGCATGTATGAATAGTTTATCTCATATACATATGTTCCCATTTGCAGTGAGGTTTCCCGTTCACTGTAAAACACTGTTATGTAAAGTGCTATATAAATGCAAGTTATTTGTTGTTGAGTGCATAGGTATTTGTATATGTTGACCCCAGTGCTTCCTGACTGCTTGTCCAGTGTGTGTCTCTTACCTGTGACTGAGAGTTGACGTCAGCACCCCTCTTCACCAGTAGCCTGGCAACCTCCTTCTGTCCAGCCAGGCAGGCAATGTGAAGAGCTGTGTTCCCTTTCTGTAGAGCCAGCCACAACATAGTTACCACAAACAGCCTTTTGCCTGGGCTCTTACCATTGCCATCATGCTTTGAGTGCGTTTTTGCTGTTAGGATTTCGCATTCTACATGTACAATTCACCATAAATAATTAGTTCATTATCGCTAACTGACTTGTACAGATGTCATGGGACACATTTGACATTTGAACATTAAAACCCCTGTGTTTTTGGTGTGTGTGTGTGAATATGTATGTGTGTTGTGTGTTTGTGTGTGTTCGCACATGAGAGTGAATGTGTGTGTGTGTGTGTGTGTGTGTGTGTGTGTGTGTGTGTGTGTGTGTGTGTGTGTGTTTGTTTGTGTGTGCCCAAGTATGTGTGCCTGTGTGTGCGCATGTGCATGTGTGTGTTTGTCCGGCCTGTTTTGAAATGCCAGGGGTGTGAAGGGCAGCAGAGGACGAGTTAGCAGCAGAGTGCTGCTAATCTAACCCTGTCCCACCTCCCTCTGCTGCGCTGCTGTATGACCTCACATGAACCAGCAGCACAGCCCACTGCACTGTCCAGACTGCAAAACAGCTGAAGAGACCGTGAAGAGACCGCACGCTGCAAATATCCCACTCATGGCTATTCTCACTCTGCACTGGTGCTCTATATGCCTACTGCACCTCTGCTGCTCAAGTCATGTGTCATGCATTAGATTCATACTCGTGCATTAGATTCATACTCATGCATTAGATTCATACTCATGCATTAGATTCATACTCGTGCATTAGATTCATACTCGTGCATTAGATTCATACTCATGCATTAGATTCATACTCATGCATGAGCATTAGATTCATACTCATGCATTAGATTCACTGCTCTGATTATACTGGACTGCCACAGTGCGGTTACATGCATACAAACTATCTGACTTCGGTCTGATACACCCTTTATTCAGATATTCTGATATACCCTTTACTTAGATAAGAAAAACAAAAACAACAAATAAACAAGAAAGAAAATGTAAATTGTGTAATCGGATTGACACCCAAATTTATGAAATTAGAAAAGTAACCTGGAGTATTTAATTTTGATCTGATTAGATCTGTTGTCTAGCTAATACTCTGATTACAGTATGAGTTGATTATAAATCCTGAATGAAGATGTCATCATGGAATACGAATTTTTGCTAGCTCGTTTAGCATGTGAACTCGAATATTCCTTTTCTAGTAATAATCCGTGTGGTGATCTAATCAGATTCTGATTGCTGGGTTTATGTAAGTGCACTGACAGATCTGGCGAGTACCTTTGTGGAGGCATCCACAGACGCCCCTCTCTCCAGCAGCTCCTCCACGAGATCCCCATGGCCCTCCTTAGCAGCAAGGTGGAGTGCATTTAGACCATTCTGAGGACAACACACACAAAACATGTCAAGCACATCATCAGAGAGACCCTCAGAACTCACAGATAAAATCAGGACATGATATGTTGTTACAACATACAACATTCTGTTACAGAGACCTACTTCCTCTCAGTTATTCTGCAAGGCCAAAGAACAGTGGCCAACAGTGCATTTGCCTATGCATGGGAATCTTTCCATTCTGCTCATGTTGTTAATAATAACAACTTTAAAATGTGTTCCTCTCTCTTACTGCATTACATTTGTTGGTGTACATTACAGTAAATGCAAGCCTCCAATGTATTTACTGATACAGTACTGTAGTGATACTGATACTGGTTTACTATTAGGGAGTGAACTGCAGATGAAGATTATCTCATTTGCTAACTCATTTACATTTTGAGTGTAATTGAAATGTAAATTAATGTGCATTGTCCCTTTTAGATAATAATAATAATAATAATAATAATAATAATAAAAAATAAGAGTGATTATGGACTAATTTAGCTGTGCACTGCCATTAATGATTAACAGCTACTCCTAAAATGCTAACCATGAAAAACACCCAAATCACGCATCACATCTCTGCAGCCTCCTTTCAAATCTGATTAACTGTAAAACATGCTCTCACCATGAAGCTCTCTACATCCCTCCACTTTCATGTGGGATTTTTCATTTACATACATTTACATTTCATTCACACAGCTATTTCTGTTACTTCTGCTGCCCCCATGCTGTTCCGCCCACATCTCAATGCAAAGTCTTGGGAGATTTGAGTGCGTGTAGAAACAGACCAGAGAAGCTACTGAAGAAGTGCTCAGAAGTAACAGGGAGTACGCAGAAGACATTGTGGCAGATCGACTTGAAAATGCCATTAGAACACAGCAACATGACCACCAAAGTCCAGCGTCAGCCTAATATTAGTAATCCATGCAAACTCCAAATAAACCGCTCTCCCATCCAGGGCTGGGTGTCACCTTGTCCCCACCATCCTCCATCTGTGAATACTCCCGATGTGTGTTCTTGCACTCAGGAGAATAAAGGAGCCTATTTTACAGCCTCTTGGGATTTCCTGACTGCATTTTTTGTCATATGGACTCAAGCTGAATCTGGTACAACACACACATACACGCACACCCGCACGCCAGTGGACTCTTCTCTCTGATACAGCCACTTTTTTGCTGTTTCACTCCCTCCTTTACTACTCCTGTACTTCCTTGTCTGAAAGCTGAAACGCCTCCATAGGACTCTCAGTTATTCACTTCAAATGCCAAAGTACCACTGAGTGTGTGTGTGTGTGGGGGGGGGGGGGTTAGGATGGTGCTTTGGGAGACTGAGGTGTCATCTGTCACACACGGGTTTTACGTGGTGCATCTTTAGTGTTGTACTGTCACACCTCATTAGTCACACACACACACACACACACACACACACACACACACACACACACACACACACAAAGAGCAAGAGAGTGAGAGAGCGAGGGAGTCTCAATACATCATATCACATCTTTAACATCAAGAGAGTGACTGTAAATGTCAGTAAAAAAAAAGACGCGGAAAAGCGCAGATCTGATTACCTGCTCTTCAGTCAGCTGTCTGCAGCCTCAATTATGTCAAATTGCCAGAGCCATATACTCATATACTCATCACTGGCATGCCATATTGTGAATATTGGCCTGTCTGGACTTGTCATGACTTTGTTTCACTTTGTGAAGAGAGTCTGGCCTCTCACAATTGGGAAACATAATTGTAACGGCCATACAGTAGACTTCACACTAAGTTTGAAATCATTGGTCCAGTGACAGTGCCAATGGAGCAATGGACCCTCTCACCCTCCATGAAATGAAAATTAATGGAGATACTAGGCGGGCAGGGCTAGGCTAGTTTGGACCTATGAATACACCCACAATAATAAATAAGCAGCCATTCCTAATAATGAAATGTGTGCTCTCTGGGAATATGATAATCACAGCAATGTAACAGTAGCAGCAGCAGCAGCAGGATTGACTGAATTTGACTTTGCCAATTGCAATACCTGAAAAGCAGGATCAGGCTGCAAGCCCTATGAGCCCTTGGCATCCATCCATTACATAACCAATTAAGGCCTTTCCAATGCCTCCCTCAGCTTCATCTGTTCCATCAATGTGATGAGAATTCTTGAATTTCCCCTAGGGATCAATAAAGTATCTATCTATCTATCTATCTATGAGAGTTGTGATGTGAGAGGAGATGGTGCGGACGGCGTCACCCGTGGCCTAATCTGATTTCGTCCTAGACGACGGGACTAGCATCACCCACACCGTCAGGTCCATCCACCTTACTTCTGCTAATGCTGAATAAGAAGGTTTGGACCACTGCGATTCCTAGTTCCAGTGGCATCGCTGGCCAGGGAGAGCAGCTGGACATCCCCGTGGTGGCGCTTGTGTAACAGAGCACACCCCCAGATGCCTGCCTCGTGCCCTGACCACAAGTGACATAATCCTATTTTATCGGATAATAAAAGGTTTGGGATTTTCAGTCTTCCCGTGTGACAGGGATAAGGGAGGGTGGTCACAGAGGGGGTGGGAAAAAAAGTACAACAGATACAAGCGTGCAGATTATATTTCAATATCACTCACAGAGGATTAGCACCAACGTGGATTTGGGGACAAGGGCAGAGACAAGAGAGAGATAGAGAGAGATAGAGAGAGAGAGAGAGAGAGAGAGAAAGACACACACTGTGACAGAGAGGGAGGGATAGAGAGGGAACGGGAGATTTGACACCTTGCAATATGTACAAATAAAGGTTCAAATAAAGCTGATGGATCTTGGTACAGCATATCCCTCATCAGAGCCAAGAATGGCAGAGAGAGAGAAAGAGAGAGAGAAAGAGAGAGAGAGAGACGTACTGACCTTTGGAGCCTTTGTAAAAATATTCATCTGTTCTCCCTCTTTCTTCCTTTCTCTCTCTCTCTCACACGAACACACACACACACACACACACGCACACACATGCACACACACACACTGAAATTAAAAACATAACAATACCCCCATTTAATGAGTACCAATACATTAAGAATGCACCATTCCCACTAAAACCTAGAAGCTTGTTTTGCCATTACCCTTGTGAAACTGCCATAAGCTTTCATGTGCCATCCCTGCGCTTATTTCAGTCTTGCACAACTGACTACAAAAACATAAACTTAAGATTTGTGGATCTGCCTTAAATCTACAATAACCTCACGTAAATGGTTTTCTGCTGCATCAACAAAAAACTAACCTACGTATGAGGCATAGGCTACACTTTGTGCACTGGTGTGTCAGTGTTAGAGTTGCTTTTAGGGATCATGGGTAAATGCTTTCTTGATCTAATGTTTATTTTTGCACTTTTATGTTCATTGCGGCTTCTCAAAATGTGTGCAAGGTAGAACAATTAATGAGCAAAATTATAGCAAAAAGTATGATCAGGATTACCATTACGGAAAAGCCTATTGTCAAAATACAAAAGAGGTTTTGGATAAAGAGCATTTATTTTTCTAAGCTCAAAATGGCATTTATTATTTCCTCAATTAACAATGTTTTGCTCACTTGAGGGTGAAAGAAAAAAAGAACTGACCCATCTGCTGCATACCTCTGCACTTCACTGTGCTATTTGAGGAAAAGTAAACTATCAATGTGGAGGTACATCTGTTGTGATACGTCTAATGTGCTGTGTTTACTTAGATTTTGTTACTATTACAGAGAGATGTGTATGTCTTTCCTGGTTCAACTCCAGACCATAGTCTCTCTTACTCTTTCTCTCTCTCTCTCTCTCTCTCTCTTTCTGTTTCATGGCTCCACAATGGGCCGGCCTAGACCAGTCAACAGTGCCACGACACCCCACTGGTACCATATGGCGTTCCACTGCAGTGGCTCTTCCCAACTCTGCCATCACTATGAGGGCAAACAGCCAACATCTAAAGTTAAAGTAGCAACAAGAAGATACAAAAAAATGTTACTGCAGTCGAAAAGTATTGCAGCAGCTAATGCATATTCACCAGTCAATCTGCTGAATATTTGATTTTATTTCATTTACCAGTGACTCAGCTCAGACATCAATTTGCCTGCATTTTTAATTCATTCAGACCATTAGAAATAAGAAACTAGTATTCTATTTGCTTCAGACCATTAGAAATAAGAAACTAGTATTCTATTTGCTTCAGACCATTAGAAATAAGAAACTAGTATTCTATTTGCTTCAAACACACTGTTAACCTCCGTTACTCCTCTACTAATCTGTGTATGGATTTCCTCTTGCCAGGTCGGGGGACATTCCTCCCATTTCTTAATTCCCTCTGAGATCTTTTCAGACAGGGGTCTCTTCAACATCTACTCATATACAGAGCACTCCTCTGACACAAGTCTCAAGTCTGAGTTTATTCCCTGATTTCCAGTTGTCCACAGTGTTATTGTCAAAGCATTCACCAGGTTCACCTAAGGTTACTCATAACTGTCTCCTGTTTCTCTCCCACGAAACATCACTGATTCTAATGAAATATCAATCTCACATGACTTGGCGGCATGTTGTTAGTGGATCCTGCCCAACACTTGTCATGGATACTAGGCAGAGCAGTAATCATATGACTTAGCAGACTGTGGAAACCGGATATTCTTGTGACTCCTGGTATTTGACAGAGGCGGCTGTATAAGAGAATGCCAATCACACACGTGGAGGGAAACACATCTAAAATGTGTGAGCATATGACTGGGTTTAAACATGAATGTCAAGGTTCTACTGTTACAGATCAGTTTGGGCAATGGGAGCACACAAGTCAATGTTGTTCAAAGATAATTGAATTGAATGAAATCTGTGTTTGAAACCCATGTGTTTGTTTGTGTCTGGTTGTGTGTGTGTGTGTGTGTGTGTGTGTGTGTGTGTGTGTGTGTGTGTGTGTGTGTGTGTGTGTGTGTCTGTGTATGTGTTATGTGCTAGCTTGTTTATTGTACTAAACTGTAGAGTGTTTAAGTCCACCCCCCATGTGTGTGTGTGTGTGTGTGTGTGTGTGTGTGTGTGTGTGTGTGTGTGTGTGTGTGAAATGAGAACAGCTGGTGAAAAGGAACAGCAGCTGAGCAGCAGAAAAAGAGGGGGAGAATGTGCTGACAGAAAAAAAACATTCATGACAGTTATTACACAGCAAGAATGTTACAAATATATATCAAACATATATTCAAAATTATTTCTGTAGCATTTTAGTATCTCTTCGACATATTATTTAAATCTAAATATTTGAGGATATAAATTTCATTATTTTAAAGGTCTGTTTTGAGAGGATTAATTTCTATATGAATGAGTCATTTCTATATGAATGAAAGAATAAACTCATAACTTTACATATGTTCCATGCTTTCACATATTTCTGATACATATTCATCAACACATTTCTTTCTCATAGAATACAATATGGTGGCTACTCTGGATCAACAATATGCTATGTCTACATGGGTATGTAAGTTTATTTCCATGCATGTTTGTCAATCTAACCACGCAAACACAAAATAACATCCTCTCTCTAGCCATCCTAGACCAACACAAATATAAATACAATCATAAATGCAAACAGAACATGCCCAAGTGCTATTCCAAATTGCTATCATGCGACTCAAAATCTTTTAAACCCCAAACATTTTACCCAGATTCTAAGTAATCTTGACTAAAATTTTAAAAAGCACTCATTTAAATGGATGAAATGAAAACAAACATTTGTATGATACGATTAACATCCTGCCTCTCATCACTCTGTAATAGCATCTAGTGCAGCTGTTTGACAACTCTACATCACAGAGAGCCAAAACAGAGGACATGCAGATTAGTGTGGGCGCTGACTCTAACATACAAATGGGTACACAGCCCAATTTACAGCTATTACATACAGGGAATGAACCGTATAAATCTGATTTATAAGTCTCTCAACACACAACATCTGTCAGTTTGTCTTGGGGAATAATTTATGACCGTAACTTATGAACGTAACTTATATGTAGTTTCTGGAACAAAAATGACAGCCAAATCTAATTATGAGCAAGAACACTCACAATATGGTTACATAAGGCCAGGATTACAAACATATCCCTGCCTTGGACTCAGATCAAAGAGCTTCTCATTGAGCATTAGCCTCAGCAGGCCTAATACCATGAGGTGAAGGGATGCCTGAATGCATATCCCAGCAACACTTCCTGTGTGCAGTTCATCCTGCAGCACTGTAATGCAGTGATCACAGAGACATTGTGGAAGCCCGACATAGACAGCTGCCTGCTACAGTGTGTCATGGCCATGAGCATTAGGCCATGGACAAGTGGAAATCAATAGTCAGGCATTGACAGCATGGGCGCACAGATGCTAATATCCATGTCCACAGCCATGCCTGGCATCTTTGAAATGATATAGGAAAAGAGTTTATGGTCGTGCTTTTTTCTATGAAAAAACATTTCTATGTAGTCATGTTACATTCTATGTAATCATGTTACCAATCAGAATATCAGTGTTTTTATTTATTATTATTTTATTGTGTGTTGCATAAAAACTAAATGTGAATGAGAATGTCAGTGTGACACCCTCCCCCTGCACCAGCATGTGTCTGAGGTGATCGGTAGTGGAGGTTGTGTTACCTGGTTACAGGTGCTGATGTCCTGGCCGCTCTTCAAGAACTCCAGCACCTTGTCGATGTTTCCAGCCCGTGCCGCTCGCAGGAAGCTGGTGTTACTGTCCGACTGTGGGGAAAGCAGAGTGTGAGGACAGTTAGCGCCGAAGCCACGGAGTAGAGTGGGAATGGACAAGAATACTGACGGACGATGGTTTTATCGGTATGCCAATAAAACATAACATAACACAAACACAATAAAGCATATTGGTATGCCAATAACACATAACATAACACAAACACAATAAAGCATATTGGTATGCCAATGAAACATATGACTTTTGCTGAGAGCGCCATCATGGTTTACGTATTAGAGAGAAATACTGAGGACAAAAACATTTATACAATTCTATGCACATTGCACACACATGTACAACTGTGTGTGTGTGTACAAATTTCTGTTTGTGTGTGTGTGTGTGTGTCTGTGGGGGGGTGTTTTTGTTGCTGTTGTTATCATTGTCTGAGTGGTCTAAAATTAAACCACAGAAGGCACTAGGAAAACACGCAGCTGGTGTGACAATCACACGCCCACATAAACATACCTGCATTGAGTGTGAGCTTGGGAATGCCATTGAGCGTCTGTTTATGTATGTGTGTTTGTTTGTGTTTGTGTGTGTGTGTGTGTGTGTGTGTGTGTGTGTGTGTGTGTGTGTGTGTGTGTGTGTGTGTGTGTGTGTGTGTGTGCGCGCGTGTGAGCGTGCGTATGTGTGTGTCTCAATATCTTTAGACATTTTGATGATGCTTTTCATGGTGTGAAAAGGTCAGGACAAGAATACTCTGAAATTTAATGAACATTTATTCTACCTAGTAACATGGAAACAGATACACTTCAGCACAGTTGCCTGACACATTGTGCTTTTGTTCATCTACAGGGCTAGTCAAAAGTTTGGACATACCAACATGAAGATCATTCAGGTTTCTTTATTTATTATTTTGACTATTTTTTACAATGTAGAACAATACTGAAGGTTAAAACTCTGAAGTAACACCTATTATGAGTAAGCAAAAAAGTGTGAACAAAACATTTATCATGTTTTAGATTATTCAAGTAGCCACATTCTTGCTCAGTCTCAGAAGCAACTTAATGGGATGAACTGTAATGGGTTTCCAACAGTCTTGAAGGAGCTCCCCTACATTTCACTGGCTCATTTTAATCGAGAAGCATGAAGTTGGTTAGAATCATGCCAATAGTATGAAGGTTAACAGTGAAGAAAATAAAGCATGAAATATATACTGTACATATTTTAAAGACCTTTGTGTTCTGCTGCAATACCTTTGATGTCCTCAGTAAACCTTTTGAATAAATATGTGGGTGTGTCCAAACTTTTAACTAGCATAGTATGTGGAAGCTATACGTTGTTTACACCATACTGCATATCAGACCTGCCCCAAGACTGAGGCTCTTCAAGTTTCACTGTCCTATAGTATATCAACATAGACACTTGATAGGCAGAGCATCATGTCTATACTAAATATTAGCTGCATTCTAATCTATGTGATTGCAGTAATCCATCATGATAAATGCAACCAAACACCTTGACCTACATACCTGACAGACATAAAAATGTCATGAACTCCAATGAACACTCAAATATCACAAATATGACCCTCCCTAGTCCCTCCCTCTCTCTCTCTCAGATCTTACAGATCAAAATGAGGCTTCAACACCACTCCAAAATAATATTTGAAAAATTACATTAACATGAACCTGCAAAGGCAGAACAATGTTCATGTAAATCAATGTAATTATTGTAATGTAATGTAATGTAAATCAGGTTTACAGGCCAAGTATACTTGTGTATACAAGGAATTTAATCTCTGCATTTATCCCATCCGTGAATTAGTGAACACACAGAACACACAGTGAGGTGAAGCACACACTAACCCAGAGCAGTCAGCTGCCTTGCTACAGCAGCACTTGGGGAGCAGTGAGGGCTTAGGTGCCTTGCTTAAGGGCACTTCAGCTGTGGATGTGGGCATATTTTCCCCGCCCACATTTTTCCTACTAGTCTGGGATCAAACCGGCAACCCTTTGGTTCCATGCCCTAAGCAAGTCAAGTCAGTTTTATTTTTAAAGCGCATTTAACATGCACAGAGTGCAACCAAAAGCGGGCCAGTAGGCCACGACTGCAGAACTTTCTAGAAATTAAGCAACCGTGGTCTTTTGGTTTTGGGGTTTGACTCCCTGATGCAGGCTTGATGCTGAAAAACATCTTTAAAGGTTTAAAATGACCAGGCTTTTTAACTATTTTGAAAGTTAGAGTGCCATGGAGTTTTTTCTTGTTTTGGATGATCAGTTTCCCATCCAAGGAGCACCTCAAACACACAGCTTTTGAATACAGGAGGCACTCTTCTTCAAACATGTTGTGATAACCGTGGTCTTTATTAAAGTCAGCGTTAGAGTTGACTGATATTTAGCAGACACTTTTATCCAAAGCGACATAAACTCCAAATGGCTGATTTGGGACTCAGACCCAGGTCGGATTGCCACTGCTCCACCACACCAGTGGTTCCCCACCAGTCACCCAAACATCTGCTTCCTCTATTCTATCTATTACGCAACCTCTAGGAGAACAGTGAAAGGGAGCTTAACCTCAAGTATGTGAGGTTAAGAAAGTGGTAAGACATGACATGGGTGTGCACGTGTTGCATGCGTGTTAATTTGTCACGGAGGTAGGAAGATCTCAAGAGTGGCACGCTGGTGTTGAGAGACCTCTTCACCTTAATGAGGTCAAGGGGCGACCCCCTCTACCAAGAGGTCAGGTGACGAAAACATACATCACAAGGACTGCCTGGCATAACAAAAGCCACAGAGACAAATCACCAATAGCAATCATGTTATCCTGCATAACAACTTGGAATAAATCTCCCCTCAAATCCCCCATCAAATGCCCCATCAACTGCCTTGAATTACAAAGTACAAAGTTCATGAGGAATTTCCTTTCTCTCCTGCATACAGTATATAAGATCAGACTATACAGTATTAGCATGTAATCAAAGGTTTTGGGAATTGACACTGAAATGGCTAGCTCTTTACTACTTTAACAAATCCTATGCCTAAATCTGTTCAATTTCTATTGAAATAATACTCTTAGTGATTGGATCGACTAAGATGAGGAAGAATCAGATCATTCCCTCTTCGTCCACTACTTCTGAATCTTACCAAGGCACCATCTTCGCTTCCTGGGGAAGAAGTATTTTGGCATTGGTCCAGGTCTGGGTCACTTCCAGTAGTCCGTGTTGCTTTCTTAGAAGCACAAAGTTTGGACAGGACTGTATTCCCCATGGCAAACTCAAGTCCCCCACTGTCACCTCACAATGGATCCCTTTAGTTCCCAGAGTTCAGTTCCTTCAATTCCATCAGTTCCAATGAATACTTTATGCTGTAGTGTCTAATCAACAAATTTCCATATAGTCCTGCAACACTCAATCTCTCATTGTAGCATTGTAATAAGGTGTTGAAATCTGTTCAGCAAAGTCAATTTTAGATCATAAATTTTGACAGGACTTCATCCCAAATGTGTTGCCTCCTAAGCTGTTCCACATGCTCTCTCTTCCTCTGTTCCTCTGTAAGAAATGTGTGTTGCGGGACTCCAGTTACCACTCTGTGTGTGTTGTCCCCCAGCTCCTGTTGCCCTGCGCTGTGTTCTTGGGCCCTCCTCGTTGTCGAGACAACTGGGCCCGTAAACGTATGTGTGCGGCAGCTAAATCAGGACCCGTCTCCACTCAAGACTATTTTTACCCCCTCTGACCCCCACCTCTCAAACACACACACACACACACACAAACACACATTCTCTCACTCTCCCTCTATCTCCCTCTCTCAGACCCTTTCTAGCACCTGGCCCATGTCCCACTGGGCAGGCCAGGGGCTCTGTACGGTGGGGCATGAGAGTGTGTCAGCTGGGATGCCTGCAATGGCATTTGAGGCTGTTGAGGAACAGCAGGAGCTGTAATCACCTCGAGGAAGTCAGTCAGCGCAAGATGCCACCGGTCAGTCGTGTCTCAGCTTTGCGTGAGCTGCCTAAAGGGGTAAGAGAACCTTCAAAAAGACAAAAATTTGAACTTCTCCCATCCTTTGCAGGCTGCCATTCCATTCACAACATTCTAAGGACGTGATGTATTCCATCTTCAACATACGATCATGTGGTAACCATCCTTAAACCTTCAAGACAACCATCTTTGTCTGGGCTCATTTCACACAGTCTGCCTGTGGTCTTTTGACTCAGAGCTGCCTTGCATTCACTTCCCGTCAGCTTCCCCTCCAACATCCCACTACTCCACACGTGAGACTGCGATTGACAACCAAGATATGGCATGTAGTATAGGTCATCCTACTGAGTAAGAGAGGTAAGGTTTGACACACACACACACACACACACACACACACATACACACACAACAGCTCCACTGTCCTGTCAGACACATACAAACACACACAAACTGAGCTGAGCTCTGACCGGCTAGAGCTGGAGTGGACCGGGTCGATGGTGTGGGCGTGATCGACGAGCTCTCTAGGTCAGACCGTGACCTAAGGCAAGGACCCATTAACTGATGCTGGCTGTTCCCACACTGCTCGAACGAAAGGCCTGTCTCTCTATCTCTTTCTACTGACAGAGAGAGAGAGCAATCAGTATCAATGGTCTGCAGTAGGCCACTGCAGCTTTGCCACCTTACTGTGATTACTATCGAGTCAGGAGAGGCATGAATGAGATCACTGGCGAGTCTGCTGACCCGTGTATGAATGAGAACAGTGCTCAGCCCTGCAATGGCATCAGGGCCACAAAGCAGAGCAGCAGAGCGGCAGAGGGCCTCGAGGACAAAAGAACCCAGCTGCAGAGGGGACAGGTGGGGAAAGGAGAGTCCATGCTCTTGGTCAGTGCTGCATGCCCTCAGCTTATGCATTGTTGTGACAGGAGTGGCTGTGAGCAACCAGGCAGAGATGTGGACTCTACAGGGTCACACTCACACAAGCGTCCGATATGAAAGAAGTGACGACAGCAACGGTATGAAGACACATACAGACAGATGTACTGGCTACACACATACATTGGGATAGCAGTATCTAATGTAATGGCTACACACATACATTGGGATAGCAGTATCTAATGTACTGGCTACACACATACATTGGTGATAGCACGGTCTAATGTACTAGCTACACACATACATTGGGATAGCAGTATCTAATGACAGAGCGAGTTGAGACGGATCAGCAGTGTCTTCTTCAATGTGTAGTATATTATAGTATATTACTCTTTCTGTATAACCAACTAGGTAGAGGTGGTGTCTGCGCCTTTCAACCTTAATATATAAAGGGCCCGTCCCAATACCTCCCCTTCCCCTAGATTTTTGCGCTAACCCTCGTTTTTGCATGTGAACGTGCATTTACATATAGTGGTGTCCCAATTCATAGGGAAAGATCTTCACCCCCACTTCCCTCATTAAGGGGACTTTACTGTCGAGGGCAATCAAAACCAAGTGGAAGTTTTAAGGGGGGGAGAAATGAGACGGGCCCAAAAACTGTATTTAAAGTGCCGAGAAAGCATTAAAGGCCATGACCAACAAAACTAGTCTAGTTTTGTTTGTCATGGCCTGTAATGCTATCTCGGCACTTTAAATACAGTTTTTGTATATGACTCAGTCCCTGAGTGCGGTCTCTACTTTCCTACCTGTATAACCAACTAGCCAGACTTTGAAGTCTTTAACAAAAAGGAAGAAACGGATATCCTCTCACGAGGGGGAACCTTCAGCAAAATATATTCCACTACACTATGACATTAGTTTAACACCAAAGCACTTTTCCTCTGTCACACGCACACTATTTGTTTATCCAGCAACAGCTTGGCAAATAACGATGTCCACAGACAAGGTAGAGTATGTTGCATGATTTTATGAAAGTATGATGCATTGCGACATCAGAAGCAAGTCAAATTTGTAGTTTCTTATGTCTCATTCCATCAAACTACAGATCCGCTACCCAATCTGGCAAACTTACATAGTGCGGTTATAGCCGATAGAGGGCCGCGAAGCAAATGCAGAAGTGCCGTTCACCCTGTTACAAGTTGATGAACCACTGAAACGATTTTGGAAACATTATGTTAAGGTACAAAAAACTCTTTGGTGTTGCTTTAATGTAACTATAAATGGGTTTGATGTTTCTATACATGGAAACAACATAAACTAGATATGTGTATATTGCATTTTGGTTTTCTTTTGCTTTTGTTTTGTCCCCCCTTTTTTGTCTATGAGTATTTAATGTAAGTTTTAATCTATTATGTAAGTTTACAGATATTTAATTATTTTTTGTTGTGCATTTCTTTGTATGATTGCTTTGACAATACAAATACCTGATTTGTCATCCCAATAAATCACATTTTAATTGAATTGAATTGAATTGAACTGAACTGAACTGAATCTATTGCCCACATGCAACACTTCCAGGTCTTCCTCACACATATACATACATAACAAATGAAGTCCCTCAAAAATTACATAAAATGTAAAACCTAAATGTTGGACTGTCCTGTCTTCAGGCGTTTACCCTTGATCCTAGTGTACCTACAAGGATTCTGTAAGTTTTCTGCCTTGTTTTTGGTTTCTACAAGCATGAGTATGAGAACCCTTTACAGGGTTCCCACTCATCTTTACTGACAACATCACATCTCAAAACCTTTCCATGACTTTTCAATTATCTTGAATGAAAAGTGCATGACTTTCCATGACCTATAAATACAAAACTGTTTAATTTACACTACAGGTTGGGACTAACTATACTGTAGAATGTGTCTTTCTGCCCCACCATTCTTTATTCATGAAGCAATAAAACAGCAAAAAATGTACGCACACTTGCTCTCCCCTGAATTATATTATTAGATGTTTCACATGGTGAAATGTGCAGACATTCTCTGCTGTTTTATACGTTAATACTTTTTGATCCCGCACCTGATGTGCGCACCACAAAATGATTTATGAATGAAACAATCATATTCTGTGATGTGATGTTTATGATCTCCTATCTACATCCCTGGTATGACAAAATGTAACTTTTCCCAATCATTCAATGAATTTACTCAATTCCACGATTTCTCCAGGCCTGGAAATTGGATTTTACAATTCCATGATTCTTCCAGGTTTTCATGACCCTGGGAACCATGCCTTCACAAAATATGTTGCCTATTTGAGGACGGAGCTGGGAAATGTCTGGCATTGGTCAGGCAGAGTTTGTAACTCTTGATTAATGTAAACCTGTATAGCACAACATATAATATAATTTCTTGGCTATTAACCAAGGTATATACCAGGCTTGTGCAAAATTCCAGAATTGAATTGAAACTGGCTCTTAAATTCCAATTCAATTCTTGAATTTCACTTGCATTTCAATTGAGGTAGCAAACAGGAAGCAGAATTGCAATTCGAATTGTGCACAACCCTGGCCCGCTATGAGGTTGGGCGGGCTATTCATGGGAATAAGTATAAGTATATATACTGTATAAGTATATATACTCTTTTGATCCCGTGAGGGAAATTTGGTCTCTGCATTTATCCCAATTCGTGAATTAGTGAAACACACTCAGCACACAATGAACACAGTGAGGTGAAGCACACACTAATCCCGGAGCAGTGAGCTGCCTGCAACAACAGCGGTGCTTGGGAAGCAGTGAGGAGTTAGGTGCCTTGCTCAAGGGCACTTCAGCCGTGCCTACTGTTCGGGGTTCGAACCGGCAACCCTCCGGTAACAAGTCCGAAATGCTAACCAGTAGGCCACGGCTGCTCCCTTAAGTCAAGTCAAGTCAAGTCAGGTCAAGTCAAGTTTATTTATATAGCGCATTTCATACACAGAGGTCATTCAATGTGCTTTACATAAACAAAACCAAACAATAATAACAAATTAAAGCATAGAAAGGCAATATAGTCAAAGAATAGTTAAAAGGTAAAGATCATAATAAAAAGAAAACATAAAACACAAGGTAAAATAATTTAAAAATAAAGAATAATTAGTAAGCAAAAAACAAAGGTAAATGTAGTAAAAAAGTAATAAAAGACAAAGTAGAATAATTATTAGGGCAGATTCAGAATTTGTAACTCGGCACAGTTAGCAGAAAGCATCTGAGAACAGTTTGGTCTTAAGTCTAGATTTAAAACTGGCTACAGTTGGGGCCTTTTTGATGTCATCCGAAAGTTGGTTCCACCGCTGAGCCGCATAACAGCTAAAAGCTGCTTCACCATGTTTAGTTCTAACAGTAGGTTTTATTAGCAGGTTTTTCACCTGGGACCTGAGAGGACGAGAAGGTGTGTACTGCTGAAGCATGTCTGACAGGTATTTAGGTCCTGCTCCATTTACTGATTTATAAACAAGCAATAGTGCTTTAAAGTCAATTCTGTGACTTACTGGAAGCCAGTGCAAGGACTTAAGAATTGGAGTAATGTGGTCAGTTCTTTTAGTTTTTGTTAGAATCCTAGCTGCTGCATTTTGTATCACCTGAAGCTGTTTAATATTCTTTAAGAATGCATTTCTTTTCTTCACTCTTATGAGGAAGGTATAGGAAGAAATAGCTGGCAGAAACATCCTTGACACCACTTGGCTTCATTCCAGCATGGAAGAGAAGATTGTCTGGGGGTGCTTTGATGCATATAAAGTATGTACTTTTTTACTGAGTAAAATGAATCTATGCGGCCATAATTCCATTATACCGTCTATTTTACCATATCTCCATACCATACCAAACCCTGTGGACTGCACTTGACTAGAGCCATTATTTTTCTGGAAAACTTCTAACTCAAGTCTTTGAAGAAAGCAAACCAAACGTTTTTATCAATCAGAAATAATAATTTCTAACTTTGACAATGGTTTGACTATATATACTGTATTTTTTTCCAGAATAGATTCATTTGGTACCTTTTACATTTGGAGTATGAGTTTGCCTGAAAAACATTTGAACGGTATTATAAGAGTGGACCTGAATGCCCCATCAGTGATCCTATGCAGTGAGGTAAGTATTTAACCTACATCCAGTTACATCAAAAAGCCAATGTTTAGGACCCTATAATACCCATCACATCACAACAACACACAAACCTTCTGTTCTGATCTTTCAATCAAATACAGTACTGCAGAGTTCTAAGTCTGGTTGCATCACAGCCTTATCAAATGAAATGGAACATGCAAAACCTCTTATGAGATTAGGACTACACTACAACTCCAGTGAATACATCACCATTTTTGTCAGCATCACTGTTGGCACACATATGATTATTTATTTCCATGCAGGTCTTTGTGCATGAGTAAATCCCTCGTATGACAATTACAAACTAAAGACACATCAGGTCTTAGACCTAACTGGACCTAACATCAGGAGCAGTATGTCACTATGTTTTGGACAATTGTCTTACAAGCCATTTCTGACACAAGTCAAGTTCTGCTGAGTACAACATCAGTCAAACCAGCTCACTAATCGTGTATGATAGCTTTAGTAAATATCATATACAATTTCAAAGCTCTAAGTGATTTACCTACAACATCTTTGTGGTTTCTGAAACAGTAACATTGTTGTCCCATTATAACTGAGGTGGTGGGTGTTCTGATGAATACTATACTGGCTATTACATACAGTATAGTGTTGGTGAGAAAGAGCCATGTTTTTTAGTTGCCTTTCAAGTCCAAGACACATAACTAGAGATTCAAGAGATCAAAATGAATGAATGCTGGTCTATCTTACACCATCTTCATGTACTCTATGCAAAGTGCATAGGTGAGATATATACTATGTCAGCTGGCAGTTATTTTCCATACCAAGAAATCAACTCGAGCATTTGATCATATTACAGTGTAAAGTGCTGTGCCAGTGCTGGCAGCCTGGTTTGGGTCAGAGTCGAGGGTAAGGGTTGAGGGTCAGGGTTGAGGGTCAGGGTTGAGGGTACCTTGCGCCTGCGCTCAGCTCTTTCCCTGTGCCGCCGCCGTCTCTCCCTGGCTTTCTCCAGCGCCCGTAGCTCCGAGTGCTGCTCAAACTCCCGCGCCTTCTTCAGGTGGGCTGCTGCGTGCGCCATGCTTCTCCTTCAACCACGCAGCCACGGCCACAGCAAATGTCCAAACTCCCTCTCTCTTTGTGTGTGTGTGTGTGTGTGTGTGTGTGTGTGTGTGCACGCAGTCAGATTAACACACACCCCAGAGAGTGTGCGTAAAATATAAGTTTCAGCTCCACAGAAAAGAATAATAATAATTGAAAAAACAAAAACTGGATCACTGATATATCAGTGCAAAAATCTGTCTTGAAATACCCTCTGTCACAGAGGCTGGGGTTCAGATCAGACTGATCCTTACCCTGCGTGTGTCAGTATGAATAAAAAGCCAGTGCACATACTCTGTGCTCCTCTGCATCAAAATAATCAAACCTCACAGGTTTGAGGCAGCTTGAACGTTGACATTAACTGAGGCTACACCTGATCACCTAGCATGACAGCTTCCTTTCTGTGTTCTTCCCCCAGATGTCCTGCTGAAGACATTCTCCTTCTCCTCCTCCTGTTCTGGTTCTCTTTCACATGGTTCTAACCCCTGTTGCCATGCCATTACTCTCTCTCTCATCCAGCTTCAGTCTCCCAGCCACAGAGAGGGAAAAAGTCAGCGAGAGAAATCACTACTCTCTGAATCATTTATGTGTGTGTGTGTGTGTGTGTGTGTGTGTGTGTGTATGTGTGTGTGTGTGTGTGTGTGTGTGTGTGTGTGTAGCTCACACAGGGAGGGAGGGATAAAGAGATGAGGGTAGGAACGAAAGAGAAGGACAGAGAGAGAGAGAGAAAGAGAGAGGGAGGGAGAGAACATAGGGATGAAGAGATAAATATGTGTCTGAGAGAGAGAGGAAGAGAGAGAGAGAGAGAGAAACTGAGGAGAGAGAGAGATCTAGAGAATATTAGAGAAGGGGGTGTTGTGGATGGCTTGACCCCAGTCCAGATGTAGAGGCAGCTCTCTGGGTGAGCAGTGATGTGGTGTTAAAAGCCTCTGAACCACACAGCCTGTTTGAGACTGAGAGGATAAGAGAGGCAGAGAACACCAAAAACATGTTGACACTCGGCCAAATAAACACAAATATGGCACAAATATGGAGTATGGACAGGGAGCTCACAACTTTCCCAGCTAGACGTAACAATGCTAAGACGAGATGGGATATGACGGGATCACAGCTGACTGTAAAGCCCAGCTTCCCCTGAGGCAGAGAATGGAGCTGTCCAAGACACTAAAACTCCATGCATAGTACTCTAAGCCCCCATTCACTGTTCATATGTAACAAAAGACTGCGGCAAATAGTTGGAGAATCCATGTAAAACTTCACTAACAGCAAGCTGAGTAGTGTTAAATTTGATGTGATACAGTTCAATTGTTATCGTCATTAATGCAGTATATGCATCTACTCCACATTACAAGTCATACTACTAATAGACAGTCAGCTTGTCCTTTAGGCTGAGATTTTGTACATTTGCCCTTCACAACATTCAACTAAGGTTTTCTCTCTCCATTTCTCTCCATCTTCCCTTCCCTCCCTCAGCACCATGGACAGCACCTCTGCACTGCCCTCCTCTGTGCTGCAATACTGCATTAGCATCAGTCTCGCTGCTGGCTCTCTCTCTCTCACACACACACACACACACACACACACACACACACACACACACACACACACACACACACACACACACACACACACACACACAGAGAGAGAGAGAGACACACACACATACACACACCACTTCAGAGGCAGACAAAGCACCCTCTATTTATCTCAGACAAAAAGATTTCATATCGAGACATATGGCTTTCCCTGACAGAGCCCAAAATAGGATTACATGGCAGTAATGGGTGGGCTGTTAGAGAGAGGCTCCCCATGACCTCATGGTGGGATGGGCAGAGACAATGGCATCCTGCAATTTGCTATGCAAGGCACCAATGACCTTGGACTTGTATCTGGCTCCCTCTATTGGTGCTTTGAAACAGTACAACCACTGGTAGCAAATATTTCTGCATCTGTATACCAACCACATCCTTGCATCATCTCCACAACATGAGTGTGAATGAATGTATGTGTGTGTGAGTGTGCGTGTGCGTGTGCGTGTGCGTGTGGAGGAGGGGGCATATCTCCACAATATGAGTATGAATGTATGTGTGTGTGTGTGTGTGTGTGTGTGTGTGTGTGTGTGTGAGTGTGTGTGTGTGTGTGTGTGTGTGTGTGTGTGTGTGTGTGTGTGTGTGTGTGTGTGTGTGTGTGTGTGTGTGTGTGTGTGTGTGTGTGTGTGTGTGTGTGTGCGTGGAGGAGGGGGCATATCTCCACAATATGAGTATGAATGTATGTGTGTGTGTGTGTGTGTGTGTGTGTGAGTGTGTGTGTGTGTGTGTGTGTGTGTGTGTGTGTGTGTGTGTGTGCGTGGAGGAGGGGGCATATCTCCACAATATGAGTATGAATGTATGTGTGTGTGTGTGTGTGTGTGTGTGTGAGTGTGTGTGTGTGTGTGTGTGTGTGTGTGTGTGTGTGTGTGTGTGCGTGGAGGAGGGGGCATATCTCCACAATATGAGTATGAATGTATGTGTGTGAGTGTGAGTGTGTGTGTGTGTGTGGGGGGGGTGGCATTTCCAAGGCTGACAAAATGTGTCTAGAGCTTTTAACTATAAAACATTTCCTCAAGTCACACACCAGCCCCCTCCCAGACCAAGCCCAAGCCTCAGTTCCCTCAGCTCCCTCGGGACATGCTGCAGAGCAACTCAAGCCACACATAGTGACATTTCCATCTCCAGCCATCTAAAATAGCATGCACAATAGCATGCACGATAGCATGCACAATAGCATGCACAACTGGGTACTCCCTCAATGGCCCAGAAAGGACTGTTGTACACAGTCATACCCAAACAATGTTATGCCACTTAGTAATTCAATATGTTTAACTAAATATATTGCTAAATAATATATTTAATTGAAGGGCTTTTTTCTCCCTGTATCAGAGCTATGTCCTGCATGTATGTGATTGTTGTCCTGCTTGTATGTGATTGCTGTTTACAGAGAAGGCACTTTCCCCTTGAGGGACAATAAAGTATATCTTATCTTATCTTAAATATGTTGCTGTGGTCTCACAAAACCTGTTGGTGTATTCTCTATAAAAGCTATCACCGAATAGCATGCTCTTATTTTAATTTGAGTGAATACAAAACAGCTAACAAGTCTAGCTGGGATCTACATCCTTTCTAAGAAGGGGGCAGCCCAAAAAAAAAAGAAAACGAAAAATCTATATGGGAATCGATCCCGCCTGCTACCTGATCCCCAGAACCTTGTTCTGACAATGGCTTTAATGCAGCGCTGTTTTCATGGGATCGCAGAGCAGAGGGGTCGATGGTGCTCAGCGATCAATTCCCCCCCCGGCCCGTCATATGGTCAGAGATGAGGCACTGGGGAAGTGAGTCTCAGGTTTCAGTCCCGGAGACAGACACGCCCTTCGTAAACCTCCCATCCCTCTCATCATCATCCATTTCTCTTAATGGACTCCATTACCCAGGGGCACTTGTGTTTTTGCTCAGAGCACAGCCATCCATTTTATTGCCTCCTTACTGGAGGTAGTGCAGATGTTGCCAAACTGAACATGTTACAGTATGTCTGCAGCTCAGAGTTAGTAAAACAGCAGTATAGACTCTGTGCACGGGTCCGCAGCGTAACCTTATCCTAATCGGAGTGATGTTAATGCCAAGACTAAGGAAACCACAGACACACATACTCAGAGAGAGAGAGAGAGAGAGAGAGAGAGAGACAGAGAGATAGAGAGACCAGCGGAGAGAGAGACCACAGAGAAAGAGAGAGAGATAACAGGGAATAGAGAGGGAGAGGGAGTACCTATTTGCAGCTTGTAGCTACAGTCCTTGTATCTATCATATTTCAAACTTCAAATTTCTAACTCACTCGATGCCAGACCTCTATTATATGGTGAGTGAATGAATGAGTTGAAAACTCCTGTTGGATGGCCTCTGTAAATCATTAAGACTGAAGCACACCATGCATCGTTAATGAAATCATGTTCTTCTCTCTCTCTCTCTCTTTCTCCTTCCTTTCCATAAATTCATTATTTTTCTTACCCAGTAAATTAAGGAGAAAATACCAAACACCCTTTGGAATATGCATAATACTATGCAATTTGAAACACATGTGTATCTAAATCACACACCAGGTTTGTTAGACAGCATAATAATGAGAGCATAACTCAAAATACAGTACTATCACAATAGGGTTGCTCACAGTAACATTGGTATTGCAATACAGTGATTCTGCAGAACTTGATACACTGTCATTTATGATACATTATAAGTATATATACTCTTTTGATCCCGTGAGGGAAATTTGGTCTTTGCATTTATCCCAATCCATGAATTAGTGAAACACACTCAGCACACAGTGAACACACAGTAAGGTGAAGCACACACTAATCCCGGCGCATGAGCTGCCTGCAACAACAGCGGCGCTCGGGGAGCAGTGAGGGGTTAGGTGCCTTGCTCAAGGGCACTTCAGCCGGGCCTACTGGTTGGGGTTCAAACCTGCAACCCTCTGGTTACAAGTCCGAAACGCTAACCAGTAGGCCACGGCTGCCCCCAAAAATGTATCAGGGAAGAGTGCGAACGCAGTCCTCCACTACAAATTATGCAGTCGAGATTCCCACATTTGAGGAATTCGTTCAGGTTAGCTACCGCCGAAGTGCAATGGCAGAGCCTCACCAAAGGTGAAACACCTTCTTGATCATGGTATCTCCCCTGCCAGGTAAGTAATCACAATATATGTGAAGAAATAATATCATAAAAGGACAAAAAGCAGAAACGATTTATTTATTGGCTGCATTGTGCTGTCTGAGATGTGTTACAGTAAGTGCAGCGGCAGGAGGAATACATGGCAGGACCTTTACCCGCCTGGGCTTGGTCCACCACTGCTCACTCAACTCTTATGGGGAGGGCTTATGCTAAAAGGGGAACACACTGCCATCAATAACCCTGTTCTGGACTAGCCCAAAAATGAAGTAATTTTCAGCATACACTGACAGTAAAAAAATGCAAACTTCCATTGACAAAGAGACAGTCTCATAAGCAGACATCTGCATTCAATAATTTAGTCCCAAATCACTTCAATTGGTAATATTGACCAGCTGTACAGGTCTTAGGGTCCACAGTCAGCACATCTTACAGACGCAGAACAAGATCACTCTGCTCCAGTCTGTCTGGACAACACTCTGCCCATGACTTTCTCCTGACTCCCTGCCCACCTCCCTCTCTTTGTATGTGTAATACATTCATACATTTCATTAAGGCTCTTGTTGTAGCAGTAGATACACGTTTTGATATGTGCCCATTTCAGTTAACGCTAAACTACCCTTCTGTCTGTGAGGATTTATGGATCCGTTCGTATCCACTGCAAAACCCAAGTCGACAGTAAGGCTTTCCCCAGTCGTGACTGTGGAGGGAGAGTCTGAGAATATTTTGAACTTTCCAAAGAACAAACACCAACATACAGTGCTCTGACTCATACAGTATACAGTCCTATAGACACAGTGCTCTGTTTCATACAGTATACAGTCCTATAGACACAGTGCTCTGTTTCATACAGTATACAGTCCTATAGACACAGTGCTCTGACTCATACAGTATACAGTCCTATAGACACAGTGCTCTGTTTCATACAGTATACAGTCATATGGACACAGTGCTCTGACTCATACAGTATACAGTCATATGGACACAGTGCTCTGACTCATACAGTATACAGTCCTATGGACACAGTGCTCTGTCTCATGTCTCATGAAGCAGACAGAGAAATGCTGTTCGAAACACATTAACACATTCGATTGGGTTTTTTATCACATACCTATCTATACCCCAATCTGCAAGTAGATCCACTAGCAGTGGCACTGCAAAGCTGAGAATGTAGGGTATGACTTCATCAATCTAGGCTATGACAATCTGTGGAGTGTTCTTAATGGGAGCATGCAAGCCACAATACTACATGGTTAAATACAACACTGAGAACCTTAAGAGCCCTTTGCTGAAGAAACACTGTGTCAGCACCCATTAGCCTATCAACAGCAGGCTTAGGCCATGCATTTCCTCTCACTGATGTACACAAGTCGTCGTCAACACAAACATATTGACAGGAAATGCACCAACGTGACTGAGCCACGTATCCATTTAGCACAAGCACAGCCCTGCCTCCAGCTGCCTGGAGAACTGAAATGATATCATGCTAAGTGGGCGCCAGAGAGATTTACCACTCCTTTCTCCTTTGAAGTCCGCTTCTCTCCCTCCTTCTCTTTCTCTCTCTCACTCTCTTTTCCTCCCCTACTAAAGCATATGACTTCATCACTAGCGTAGGTTACCTTGCCCTCTCAATAAGATGGCTTCCCTCCCCTTCTGAAAACACACCTCCAAATGAGACATACACCGTAGCTGGACACTACTCAACATAGTAATGGCACAAGTCTTCTCAGTTCGGCCTGACCATAGACTGTATATATAGAACTATATATACAGTCTATGGGCCTGACAGAACACATCTGGCTGCTTTGTCTGATATTTATAACATATATCTTCGACCTGTAACAATATAGACAATTCAAGACCACTGAAAGCACTCTGGTTATGTCCTTGAGTGGAGTGTATCAAGATCAGTCACTGGACTGACTTGACTTGGCTGCCAGATTTGTTAGCTCATTCTTGGTGCTGGCCTGGTAATCTAGGGCAGGTGAAAATGCTGCAAATAGGTTGGCAAATGTCTCAACATTGGAGTGCTGATGCATGAGGGCAGTGAACTCGCACAACTCAGTGAGATGATGAATAATGAAATGCATGACCTAAAACTGCAAGCAGTGGCAGCATAATTCTGAGTGATGATGTCAGATGCACTGCAGCAGAGTCAAATGAGAAGGGGATGAGGAGGGGAAAAACAGAGAGTGTGTAGACTCCAGACAGTGTGCCTGCCACAGACAACAAACTCATCACAACATGTATCTGTAAACACATTGTGCTCATTTAGGTAGGTTGGTACCTCTCTCTCTCTATATTTCTCACTATCTCTCTCTCTCTCTCTCTCTCTCTTTCTCTGCGCATGTGTGCGTGGGCAGGGTTTGATCAAGAGGCTGAAAGAGGCTGAATTTGTGTTTCTGTGTATTTGAGTGTTTGAGTGTATGAGTATGTATGAATATGGCTATGTTTCAAAAATGTATCTCAAGGTAGCTTTAAAGGATCCATGGATATAGTATTGTTCATTCTCTCTCTGTCTTTCTCTCACTCTCTCTCCCTATCAAATCAAATAAACCATCTCTGTCAACCTACTAACCAACAAGCTACCACTTAAAGTAAACATATGCTGATGCTCAGAAAGCTATTGATCTCAGCCATTTCAACCTTCAGCACAAGCCTTTCTTACTGGAAGCCCTGCTCCAGACTCAAATGAATAATTAACAGCCTAAAATGCACTTTCCAAAAGCTGTTCCCAAAAAGCCTCAGACAGCATCCTACTGACTCAATGACCAACTGCCAGTACAACAATTCAATGATTCAATTCACCTAATCAATAAAGTTAATGAAGATTATTGATAATTATCTATTAAGATGTACTATTCAGAATACTGAGCAGCCCATTTAGCAGTACATAGTAATATCTAGTAGTACTAAGCACCTATATAGTGTTTGCTGTCAGTGACAGATTACAGACACAGTGGAAGTTTCTGAACAGGGAGTGTGTTTGTGTCAGATTAGTCTGTCAGAATACAGTAAGTCACTCTCTCAGGGTCAGAGTCAGTCAGTTTAACGTGACTAAGATTAAAATGTCCACCATACAGTAGGTTGCTGCCTCCCAATCATTCTCTTCCTTGTTGTGACTTTAGCATTAGTTTATTACGCCAATGTAACACCAAAACACATCTGTCACTCTTACTCTTGGTGGTCTTTTTTTCATGTTATCTACAACCTGAGTATTAGATGAATTTTGAATATTTACTTTTATGCATTTTTGCTACAGTTCCACTGCCGGTGAATTCAATGAGAAAGCAACTGTGAGTCACTATTCTAATGCAATACAGCTCTGTGCTTTTGACAATGGGTCATAAAATATCCAGCCAGTAATTAGATTTGGAGTCATGTGACTTCCAGAATGGCCTCAGAAAGAGCATCTGATATCTTATCTGAAGCACACAAGCATTTTAGGGTAGCAACAGCTTTTGTTCTATTTTATGCAAAGCACGTGTGTGTGTCTGTGTGTGAGAGTGTGTGTGTGTGTGTGTGTGACAGACAATACAGTCAGTAGTTAATTACATGTAAACATATACTTTACCCAACAGCAATAGGTCAATTTTCGAATCTGCGCAATATTTGTGGTCAGTCTATGACTTATGTGTCTCACAAGGGACTGTGGCCAAGTCAAGCAGCTGGCAGAGTGGTCAGTTTTCTGTTTTGTTGCCACAGTAACAAGGTCCAGAGGGCAACGCTGGCCCTGGCACCCAGTGGCCACCATGCAGTGAGCGGGGGGCAGTGTAATGCAATAAGCCCACTCATCCATTAGTATCTCCTTCCTGAAGGAATCGCATCATGCTCCTCCCAGAGGGAGAGGGAGAGAGAGACAGAGGGAGAGAGGGAGAGGTAGAGACAGAGAGAGGAGGGGAGGAAGGGAGTGAGAGTGTGAGAGAGAAAGAGAGCGAGCGAGAGAGAGAGAGAGGGAGAGAGAGAGTGCGAAAGAGAGAGAGAGAGAGAGAGAGAGAGGGTCAAGACCATAAAATGGGAGGAGGGTGCAGGCATAGGAGGATATGATGAGACACAAGAAGAAAGATCTAGAGAAAGTGATGGGGGAAGGGGGTTAAATAATAATACAAATACTAAGTAAATGGTAATAAAATGGATGAGCAAGGAGGTAAATTATTATATTACAGCCCACACATAACCAAAGTATCTCCTCTTCATACAACACCACAATGGCACGGACATGTCCCTGTCTGACAACTAGCTACTCCCCTTTGCCAGCTGGATGGATGGCTGAAGAGATTTGGGGGAGTTTGTCGAGAAAAACAATGCCATGCGCCAACGCCGTGGCGTAGGCTAAATGCCATGGAGCTGGACCGTAATTGGAACCACTGGGCTTTCAGAGATGGGGTGGAGACCATGAAGCACTAGGGTGGGGCTGCCTGCTCGATAACACCACGGCAAAGAGGATTAGAAACGGACGGCGCTCTCGAGCTCAGACCCAAACTATCATCGCAATAAGTCCACAAATTACATGTAGATAAGTATGTGGATAATTTAAGTCAATTTGGGAGAAATAGCATAGGCCACAGACTGCAGACCACCTCACTAAGGCAGTTAGTGTGGGCACTGTATGCTGTTGAGCTGGAGTTTAACTGTGATGACCACAAAGTGTGTTGTCATGGCCTATATTGATCAGGTTATTAGCACTTGTTAATTAGCGAATAATTGGTTACCAGAAAATACTGATACACTAATTTCACCCATTTCTCTCCAAACAGTTTTATTGGCTTGTAACCCGCTAGCAACCTACTCTAGATGGTTTTCCTGAAATCCAGTCATCCAGTGGCCTTGATGGTTTCAGGTTCCAGGTAAAACACCTCACAGCATACAGTTCTGTTGGGTGCTGTATGACAAAGGGGATGAACCTCTTAGTGTGAAGAGTGTATTTTTAGACCCCCCCCCCCCCCAAGTATTTCCTTGTTGTAGCCTTGTACCTCCTTGTTCTACGTAGAAGCAAACTTTTTGTACTGCACGCCATGTTAGTGCTTTTTACCCATTATATTGTTTTCAGATTATTTTTAGAAGGCTTCATTTTTAGCAAGGCTCCCTGTGCTTTGCCTATAAATAGACCTTGCATTACTTTCCAGTGCTGTGAGGTTGTGCGATTTCTGAAGGCATCCAGAGACTAAACGATCAGAAAAGAAGATAGCGTGTTTAATTTATTCACACAGTGCTTACGCTCTGATTAGACTCTAAGGTCACTGTAACTTTTTCACAAAATTGTTCACACCCTCCTGGTTCCATCAGTCTTCTTTTCTCTCCTTCTTTCCCTCCCTCCCTCCCCTCTTTCTCTGACATCCTGGAATAGATGTGCATGTCTTACACTATCACTGCAGGGCAGAGCAGGCATAAGGTGGGGCATCAATCATGCATGAAACACAACAGAATCTCCCCTAAATCCCATATCAAAGCAGCCCCTTGCCTTCCTCACCAACTGGTACAGTCAGTTTACCACAGACACAGCACCACTAACCTCCATCACAATGTACCCTGCACAGTGTTTTAGCAGTGTGTTTTTTAGTGTATCACTTTTGGCTTCGCGTGTCAGTGATGTCAGAACCGGGTTTAGCCTGGGTGCTTCTGGGTCTGTGCCGCTGATTAAAAAAAAAAACAAGTCTGACCCACACTGACACAGAAGCCGACTCATGTACTGGACCAAACAACTACCATATGGTGCTCCCAGCCAAACCCACGCAATGCACAACTACTGCCCAGGTCAGTGGTCAACATAATAGCTCAACCTACCACAGAAGAGCACAGTACCCAAATGTCAATCCGAAATACTGCTAGACATTCTCATCTCACCAAAGTCAGCAAGCCATCAGTGGTGGTATTTCAGTGCATGTGTATCCATGTAATATCATTGAATGTCAGGGAATCAAAGAGCACCACTCTGTTATGTGAGTGTGTGTGCATGTGTGTGTGTGTGTCTGTCTGTCTGTCTGTCTGAGTGAGTGTGTGTGTGTGTCTGAGTGTGTGTGTGTGTGGTCTCTCTCAGAATCTGTAGGGAAGGGCTGCTTTAGCAGCAGTTCAGTCGGTCCATTACTGGAATCTAATTAGGCAGAGAGACTGAGCCCTTTATCAAGGACCACCGCCCGTCGTAAGTCAACACTGCCCAAAAGGAAGCAGTGACGGCCTAGAACACCGAGGATCTGCCCACGAGCCATACACTTGGGTTCTCATTGTGAACAAAAATGTGAAGCACAGCTGAAGTACAGCAGTATCACCGAAAAAAATAACAGAATCAGACAGGAGAAATAAATATGACAAACATGAAATAAAAAAGTGCAGTCTATTTGTGTTGACGGTAAATGACTACGTTTTATGTCTAGGCCTATATCCTAGTTTATGGGATGATTTTTAGACATGCCATGTGCATTTAGTCAACACATAGCTAAGCTACTCATGTCACAGGACATCAGCTGACCAAGAAAGCTGTGGAGATAGAGATGGAGTCGGGAAAATAGGTAGAAAGATGAGAAAGGCACAAGACCTTCATACCCGAGGCCTACAATCTAATTCCAATTTAAGGCCTTTATTTACCCTACAACTAGCCTAACATTATATGTCCTGTCCTGTGGTCATGGAACAAAAACAATGATAACATCAAAAGAACTTCAAGAAGAAGAAACATTTCGTCCTAAGCCTTCATTCAGTCAGCCTATAAGCATAAATAGGCAGTCTATAGGCATACATTTGCATTCAAACATTAGCCAATAGCCTAAATTTGCACGGAGCCTGAGTGGCACCCTGTGCGTCTAGTCATACCATCACCTAGCCACACTCCGCAGATCATCAGGTGTAGCCTACCAGCTGCAAAACTGTAGCTGGGTGGGACAGTTCATTCTACCATCAAAAGCCATAAACTCTGAGATAATGATGAAGATTGGTAAAAGTAACACACGATAAGGCTAGACGGAATATGACCAAATGGCTTATTGCAGTATTGCGAGCTTACGCTATTTTACGTGCTGTTTTATGGGGAACTAGGGGTGCACTTACAAGATTCGGTAACCAGGGCAACGCCTTTGACCATCCTCATCCTGTAAGCACTAGATGGGCAAGCTTGTAAAACACAAACACTTGGTTTCGGACATTTCAATAGTAAAGGCGTCAACTGTGCGGTTTCAAGCCGAGACTTCGCCGCACAGTAGAATTCGTATGACCCACCTGGCGGATGCGGTTCTGGTGTGGTGGAGAATCTCCCTCCGGCGACGTGTTGGTTGAAGAAGCCATTTTCCAGTCTCAGTCGGAGCCGCCCCTCGCGTGACTTTCTTCAGGATGCTTTGACATTCAGTCACTGCGCAGTGGTAGATGGAGAGGTGGCTGACAGTCCGAGCCTAATATGATGGCTTTGGACCGGGCCTTAGTTACTCGATGAGGCGTTCCAAGGCATACTGCAGCGTCTAGCCAAGGAGAGTGGTCCCAAACCGAGCCGCTGACAGAACGATTTCTTTACACAAAGTATACGCGTTTGGAACCAGTGAGGTGTGTGAGCGCGCCTCGGTGCAGTACTCTCGTGTCCGCAGGATAAAGTGCGCTTGTTATGATTTTTTCTCTCTGCTGCAGCAGTCCTCTAACAGCCGACCATGAATTGAATGAGTCATGGAAGCACGATGACAGATGGGTTGAAGTTCGTAAAATACTAATTTGCTGTAAAATGTTGGAATACTGTGCCGAGTGCCGTCACTTCACGTCGTCTCTTGTCTCACATAAGGGGGTGGTTTTCAACATCGGACAGCCACACTATCCATTTGTCCCTCCCTCTCTCTCTCAACAGTCCCTCACTCTTACAGTCCACTCTCAGACAAACCGCCCATACGAGCAAATAGATACACCTTCAGAGCCAGGATGACAAGGCAATATCAAAACAACAGAAATCGATACACAGAGCTTTCAGGGAACGTAGAGGGGGGGCATCACCACTCAGCCATGCCTTCGTTGGTGTGTGGTCTTGAGAGTTATGAGGCTACATCAGCACGTTAACCTGGTGTCTTGATTAGATTTTACAACGATAGAGTGTATGAGATATGCTTGGTTTGCAGAAACCTTGTTTCAGTCTCAATTTCTGTATTTAAGTAAGTATTTGTTCTGAGACTGCTCGAAAAAAAGTAACCAGGAAGGACAGTCAGAGTAAAACGGTAAGATGAGAACATCATGCAGTGGATACGTCTACATCCAGAGGCTTATATGTAGGCTTATATGACAGCTTGACTACGCTACTGCAGCACTGGTAACTAAGCATACAAGCAACAGACAGCATAGGGAAATCTAAAGCAACCATAAATGTACACTTATGTACCCTGCATATATCATAGTGGTCATTCAATTGGAGAACCTCACTGACGTCACTGCTGTTTCAGGAGTATGACATCATACAGATAGAGATTCATGAGTTTCAGGGAGTTGCCTGCATCTGGACCACTGGCTGGATCAACCATTACCAGTAACCAGTTGGTGCCAATAATACAACTGATCTTGGATGATTTATATATTATATCAAATTATGTCAATTGTCCATTAAGTTAACAAATTGTATCCCACTAAAGAGGAATCAAAGAGTAAAACCATGTCTTTATCAGATGCTTATCAATCTGATAAAGAAAGGGGTTCTCAACCTTTTCTGCTTTAAGCCCCACCTATTCATACTTGTAACAGACAGGGGCCCATTAAAAAGAACCCCAATTTGGGCTTCTGTTTTCTTTTTTTTTTTGAAGTAGTCTTAGTAGTTTGTAGTTAGTAGTCTAGCTTAGTTTGTGGTAACATATTAGGCATTTCACTAGCATTGACATTTTTTCACTTCAGGAACTTTTCCATTTTTCACTATAGCTGTGTTCGAAATGTTCACTCATTCACTATATAGGGCACCATTAACATAGTTTCTGTCCTACAAAGTCAGATGCAAGAATGGGGTCCAAGCAGTTTTAGAGTATGGGGACATTGGGTGTTTGGGCATTAAGACTGTCAGGCGGGAATCAAACCTGGGTCTTTTAGGCAGCAGGCAGATGACTTACCACTACAGAATATAGAAAAATAACATAGGTGATTCTTGAGTAATGTGTGTGTGAGAGAGTTTTAATCATGAGACATTAGCTGCAATGGGGAATTTGGAATTCAACTTGGGATAGGGAATCTAACACATTTACACTAATTCATTTAGCACGTTTAATCCAAAGTGATTTACATGTCAATTATATTACAAGGATTACATTGTCCCTGAAGCAACTTGGGGTTAAGTGCCTTCCTCAAGGCCACAACGGTCGAAGCCAGGAATTGACCCCACAACCTTCCCAGCTACTGCATGGTCCTGCATGCTCCAGCTCCTTAACCACTACGCTGCCACCACCCTACAACACAGGTGGTTCCTGCTTGTTGATTTAAATCATCATCCAAATCATGTCCACATTAATGTGTTGGCATAGTACGGCAGATTCTTAACAATGTAGTCTACCTACCTGGCTACGATTGAGGTGAGTCTCAAACCCGGGACTGTTGGGCTGCAGGCGGATGACTTACCATTGAGCTATGGAGCAAATCACAGTTTTGACATGTGTGTCAGAGTTAACAATTGAATGGATACAGTTATTTATTTATTTTTTTTAAATACATTTTGCATGTGTCCAAAGATTATTGTTATGATACTGCAAATGAAGTTTTGTGATGATGGCCACTTTACATGATGAGATATGGGCTACAAAGTTATACTGGGACACTTTCTTGTTATGCTCATTGACATGTAACTTAAAAGTAATTTAATGTATCAAAAATCAGAAAAAGACACTTTTGTCAGCATAATGTATAGATAAAGTGGAATGAGTTTCAAGACAATGGAATTAATGGCCGGTGACTATTTCATTTTACTTAAAATTTTAGAGCAGGAGACCAAAGTTGAAACAATATAGATGAATGGATTAAAATGCCTCATTGTTGAGATATGAGCCAAAATGTAAAAACCATACTCTGAATTTTCAAGTTCCTGGGCCTGTGTTTTTTTGCTCTACATCCACTTTTACAGGGAGAAAAATAAGAACTCCATAATAATAATAATCTGAACAAAAACAATATAGTTCACGCAGCTTCTCTGCTTGGACACCTAATAATGACTAACCAGGTCATTAACACATACTGACAACTTCCACTATTATAGTGCACAGATTCCATATGATCACTCCACACACCTCTTAGTGACTTTAATGTCTGCACTGTTTACCATTGCAACTTTAATTCTTCTTATTATATCTTTATTTTTGCACTAAAGACTTTAGGACATTCCAGGTTTAGGGGACAATTTAGACAGATACACTTTTTAACATTTTCTGTAAAAGTAATAAACTACTAAATTATTTGATTTATCCAGCTCAGGCATCAAATTTATTTTTTCCCTTTGTTTATTTAAAATATGTAAAAAAAATAAATTTTTACATTTTTATAATCACTTTTATAGCCACCCCACATTTTTATCCAAAAATACCCTGTTAACTATTAACTGTGTTACTCTAATTACAGTACAGGTTTCGGATCAATGTTGATATATTTTACCTGAAGAACAAAATCTAGGTGTGAAATGTAGCAAGGTCAAGTACCAATTTTAAGGGGTTCCACAACTATTCAGTAATCATGTAAAGGAACCACTTTTTCCAGCAAACTATTATCATTATTGGGGGGGGTATTGTTATAAAATATTAAAGGAAGCAAATTCATTCTGAGAAAAAGTAAAGTCTCATATAAAGAATAAATATTTTAAACTAAAACAGGCCACCCAGAATTATTGCCACCCCTGCTTGAAATACCTTCTTAAGCCTCCCTTTGCCAATAAAACAGCTCATAATATTCTCTTATGACACCGCATAAGGTTGGAGAATACAAAGCAAGGGATCATCCAGATCATCCAGATTCCTAGGTCCACGCTTGTGCATTCTGCTTGATTTTGTGTTCAGCAAACAATTTTGGCTTGATCTGGACGTTTGCTTTGGTTGATTGGCCTGATGAATGATCCAATAATGACCCACTTTCAGTGTCTTGGCAGAGATTGACAGATTTCCATTGAAAATGTTCAGGTTTTTCTTGGGGTTCATGATACCATGCACCTTAATAAGGTTGGCAAGGCCCTTGAAAATGACAACAATAAATAAAAATAAAAATGACAATAATAACAATATAACAGCCCCTTCACCACAATTCTCCACAAGTATAGTCATTCTTTTATGTACGCCAAACCCACCTAAAGTGTTTCCTGCTATATTTCATCTGACAATAGACCACAATTCCAGACAAAGTCACTGTAGCATTCAGTAACTCATGCCGTTTACATTTGGAATTAAATGACAGAAAAGGCTTTTACCTGGCATGCCCTATACATAATTGTATTAGCAGTGAGGTCACTTTTGAAGAGGGGGGACTTGGTGACCCCAAGATGATACCTTTTTCTATAACTTTTCAACAATGGTTCTTATGGAATTGTTTGCCTCTCTTACAATCTACCATACTGTGCATGGGGACAAGATAACCATGGGTATTTGTCCAAGCATATGTCACATTTTCCATTGATAAGCACATTTTAATTATTGTTTTAAATGTATATATGGGCATTTTCAGCCAAGTATCTAGTTTATATGACCATTCCCTGACAAATGTCAACACACTTTTTTTTTTAAATTTTAAATTTAGTGTATTCTCTTGTCTTTCCCATGTTGATAAATGACTAGGGGATTTAGCCTCTGTCACTTTATTTTCATACCTTAGTGAAAAAGAAAGTCATGAACTACTTCTTAAATTCTACTTTTCTGATTAACTTAAAGAATTTGAATATAAATAGGAAAATGCTTCTGTTGCATTTGTATAAGATTTTCTAGTGGTGCTGGTGCTAATAATTGTGGGTGACATGTTTTGAATAAAAATATTTATTTCTTAATGAGATTTTACTTTTTCTCAGAATAAATTTGCTTTCCTTCAAGGTTAGATTTTTCCTCATTGCTTTCGTGGGACTAGAATAAATCATCAAAAGATTATTTTGGATACCGTTTTTTAGTCAGCTTTACCAAGGGTTCCTATAATTGGGTAATTTCTATTTAACTTTCTCTATGAGGTTGAGCTGGCTCAGAATTTCATTACTGGTATTGATGTGACGTCTTGATCAAGTATTTGACAATAAACTTGAAATCACTACCTTGTGAGATCCCCTAACCTCAGTTCACCTTTCCAACTTGGTGTGATGTTACCCCTTGCGACTGCAACGTCACAAAAGTATTTTCTCTAACCGCACACATAAATGTTAAAGATCTTTCGAGGAGGCCAGCTTTCCTTTTAAGGCATCATCACTCATGAGCACACTCATCACTTGGTGATTTACTGCCACTTCAAGTGCAATACAGAAGATGCCTAAAACAAGATCAGTGTGACACATATATGGATGTCTGAAAGGAGATCAGTTTCCAGTGCAATACAGATGATGTCCAAGAGGACTCACCATTTTTAAGGGAGAGACCTTTTCTGCGTAATTTACCCTGCCTTGAGGATCTAAAAGAGGAGAGAACACATGATTGGGCTATTTCTAGGATGAGGATGGAATTTTGTGACCGACATGAGATGCACTTATTTATGCGTTTAAGGATTTATGGAGCTGCAAAAGAGTAGGACACATTTTGTTGTTGTAGAGTATTAGGATTGTCAAGTGTGACTGAATAGGAGTCCATGTTTATAGCCAATCACCAATCGGCGCTGATGCAGCAATCTCTTCCAGCATGTTTTTGCATCCCATAATACAACTACATTAACACACTGATTTGACAGGACTGAAAAGCTGTAACTGTAGTAAAGTACTGAAATTACAGAAGACTCCCTTGTAAAAAGTGAGAAGATATCTTCTGTCACAGGCAACCATGTCAATATGTGTAGAGACCAACTGTTTTTCAAGCAATACAACCATTACTTTCCAAGTGTTTATCTATCAAGTTACGTGGATATTAATTAAGATGAAGCCTCATTAAAAATATACAATTTATTAGAGATCCACCTTTGAACATCAACAACAAAAAAAAGCTGTAAGTATTGAAAACAACAATATGACCATTACAATAAGGACAACGTACAAACAAATACTTAGCAGCAACAGCTTATGAGAACCACAATCCTGTTCTTTTCATTTCATTCACTCAGCTTGGTTTGATTTAGCGGGGCTCTCCCTCAGGCCGGCGTGAGCTGGTCCAGTTTGTCATGGGAACGGTTGGTAAGATGGGCTTCCAGAATCTCCCCAAAGAGACCCCTCTTCAGAAGGTTGTATGCCATGGGCAACAGTTGACGGATCACTTTGTAAAAGTACTGTGCGGGAACATGCAAACACTAGAGTTACTTCTCATATTCTGCTGAAATTCATGATTTACTTATATGCTGTACTTGAGTTTCATGGAATTTTGGAATCTTATATTGTTGCGGAACGGAATCTTTTGTTAGAATGTTAAAAATTCCCCTGCTGAAGGGTTAATCTTTTCAGACCATGACGTATGGTACTTGTGAAACCAAGGTGAGAACTAATGTATGCATGCATATATCTATATGAACTCATTGACACATACAACTTCAGCAAGTAATTAATGATGTCATAGCCACAGTCAAACTCCTTTAGTCAACACCATTTCATTAGACACATTGACAACTCTATTGTTTTCAAACATACCCCTAGAATATGTCTGCATGATTTATGTGCATTTTTAGAGGTACTTACATGAGACCCATAGCAAAAGAGGTCAATTCCCAGCTCATAGCCCATACCATAATCACACTCATCATTAGCAAACTGGACAAAAGTGATCATCTCCTGAATCGGGGCAAAAGCCTTCATCCTTTCCTCATCGTTTTTGGCCTCAGCTATTGCCTTGCATATCCTCTTTAGTCCAGCTAAGGTAATTCAGACAAACATGACTTATTAAGAGCACCACAATTCAAAATGGCTTACATCTACGTCAACCTGTTATTTAGACAGTCCAGCTACCTACCGTCCGTCTCTGGCAACTCCCTGTATCCAACGTCATTCTTGTCAACAGGAACTACAATGCCTGCTCCATGGAATGTCTTTGTGACCACCTATGACCATGCAAGCCATGGAGGAAATTACAGGTGGAATCTCACACTAATTATCTGACCAAGGTTGAGGCATGTCTTATTAATGCTGGTTAACCTACTATGCTGATTCCATGTGTGAACTAACTATACATACACATTAGGATGCCATACCTTAATGCCATCTATTTTTATATAAATGAAAATTACCTTGCACTTATCAGTGCTACAGTATGAGCTACATTCAAAATGACAGAGAATGTGTCATAATATCAAAATAAAAGTCTAGAATAGCCTTATTTCAGCTGACTAGTATATACTGTATACCTTCTTGTCTCTCAGCTTCATGCCTTTGGTTTTCTGCTCCAGAGGGAACCCCAGAGACTCTGCCGCCCCTCTCAGCTCCTCCTCCATATTCTGCAGGGCAGCTTCATCCTTCCTACCACCTCGCTCCTTCCTCTTCCTTGCCAGGAACAATCTGAGAGTCACGGTCATTAGGAAATAAGAGAGGGGGTATGAATCAATACCACACACATCTGCCCAATACATGAGGCCAATAGAGACTGAATTCACTGAAACACATACTGTGCTACTGCTCAAATGCCCGCCTGTTTACTTAATATCTATGCTGGATATGATCTCCACTAGCAGGCCAAATCAAAGCTCAAACATCACTGATCCATAATGTTCCGTATCAGCTATTGGTAACATACATGTGACTTAACTGGACTCATGATTCATGTCAAGGCCGTAGCCATGATGTCAACATTTGGGGGGGGACCAAATCTGTGACGGGGTCTGGGGGACCCCCAAACAGAATTTCAATACATTGCATGAAAATATGCAAAAATATTTATAAAAATCAAAACAAGTCATTGGTGGAGTCAGTTAAGTAGGCATTCCAAACTTTCGATGGACATAGGCATGGACAGATTATGAGCCCCTGGGCACAAATGCTAAGAATTAAAAAAATAAAAACAAAGTAAAAACTTAAATAATGACTTCTGGTGAGTTTTGTGGAAAGAGAAGAGTAGGGTGTTACAAATTCATCATTTAAACCAGGGGTGCCCAATTTGACCCGCCCACACTCTGTTCTATTAACTTAAAGACTGGTTGCAGTTCACTATCTGGCCACAGTTTAACATTGTTTTAGATGGGGCGATAAGGGTGGCGCTATTGAGCGTCTGTCAGCGCAGATCCATAGTCATGATGATAAGAGTGAGGAGGGCTAATAATACATGTTCAACTTCAAATGTATGGAAACAAATTGTGTTGCACAAAAAGTTGATGAAAAAAAACATGGTTTCCATTTAAATATGTCTCCATATTTATTAATAATGAATTAATATTGATGCAAATAACTTTCTTCCAAGACATAGAATTGTTCCATAGGTTTTTCTTCAAAGATTTTGACTGCTTCAGATACACCGTATATTTTTACTGTTCAATATTGTTCAATCACTTTATGACATTAATAAAAGTAATGTAAACACAGTGCAATGACAAGCACCGTAATGAGTAGTGTTTTTTTAATTATACATACATTTCAATTTAATGGTCCACGACTTGAACAGTTTAGCCCACAGCACTCCACCCCGATTCATTGTTGGCCCTTGACGGGGAAGAATTTAGGCACCCTTGATTTAAACTAAAAGAGCACTAAGTTTCACTTTCGTTATCATGGCGAGAAAACAGGCTACTATATGGAAAATACATTGAAGTTCTCTGAGTCGGATCGGCTCCAAAAATTAATAGGGTTTCCTTAGCCTGTGGTACACCTTTCCACCAAGTGTTGTGAAAATTGTACCAGTACATTTTGCGATATTGTTGACAGACATACCGCACCGCAGTATGGTGCAGTAAATGGAAGGTTTTGGTAGCGCGAAACCACCAGGAAAAAAGCACTCAGGGTTGTACTCTCTCTGGAACCATCACTAGGCTACTAATTTGCGTTAATTATGCTTGATTACATTTGCCAATGACCATTACAGATGGTGATGCTTGTTGGTTTCCTGTAGTATAGTGTTTTTTCTTCATTTATATATTTTTTTATGTCAGCATATCTGAATACATGCCACATACATCACAATTCTAAAAGTCAACTGATTTAAGATGAACAGCTACTTTTGGATTTAAAAAAAAAATAATCTGCATACTGTCTGATGGTAGATACTTACAGAACAGCTCCAAAGAGATTATCTCCCATCTGTGTGATGGAGCAGCCTTTCTTGGCCTCGTTTTCTCCAATAAAAACTGGTAAGGCTTCAGGAGAATCTCTGAAGCACAAACATTTCAACATTAAATTACTATTACTTAAATATTCAAATATCACATGAGGACAGCAGTGTTTCCCATACATTGACTTATTTGTGGCGGCCCACCACAATATCAACATTGACCACCACACAATGATTTTCCAGGTTGTACTAAATTGTGCTTAAATCTGGTTAGCATCATAACCACGCTGTGCTAATTTGTTAAAAACTGTTGTTTTCAAGTTAATTCTGCAAACCAACCACCACAAATTGAATTCAATTCTGTGGGAAACACTGGACAGGCATACTAAGAACTAAGATGATGTCCAACCTGAAGTAGCCCATGTGGTACTGGGTTTCAGCCCTTCCTTGCAGTATGGTCTGAAGCTCAGGTGGGTCATAGAAGTGCCTGCAGTGCAGGTGGAAGTTAGGCTGGGGGTTTGAGGAGGACTTGTGCCTTTCAGAGAGAATGTCAAAAGGCCCAACAAGCTGCAGTCCAAGAGTCTCTCTCAGGGCATCTTGTTTCAGTGAGAAATATAGAAGTATTCATGTTAAAACAGACCTCTCATCCCATTGCTCATCTCAACAACTAACTTCATGAATGAGATACATGAGTTACTAACAATAAATTAGCAACATACCCCGTGGACTTTCTGGTGACAGACGCTTACAGAAGTCCCAGAAGTGGTAAAAGTCGTCTGGCATGCGAAGCTTGTACAGCCGCTCCACTTCCTCCCTCACCTCTGCTGACACGTCACTAACAAGGGAAGCAGAGTCCTGTCCATCCTGTCCTTTACGCGATTTCTTGGCGTCACCATTGGCTGAATCTGCATTCTGTGAACAGTGGAGAATTGTTAATCTATTATGTAAAAACGCATGTCCTTAAACTGTGATGCCCGACAAGTTAGAGCTTGAACGCTTGTAGCCTACATCCTCAAATATCTAGATACATGTTAATGTGCATGTTAGATGACGTTGGACTGTGGTGTGCATTCGGTGTCATAATACATAATAGCATAAAATGTAGGCCTATTTACAAACGGACTAACTACAATGTCACTGCGATGAAAACTTGGCTACAACCTGAGTTGTAAGATAATAATCGTATGAGAACGTTAACGTAAACAATGTTGCAAAACCATCTTCCTGTGTCCATGTTTACGTTTCGGTCGGGCTGTTCCGAGCTAGCATCGTTTTAAAAACAAAGGATTCCTTTAAATGCTGATGTAACATGTTTAGTTTACTTGCTAAATTTAACTTAACGTTTAGTCTACGAAAAACGAACACTTGCCATTGTTAACAATAACTTAGCTGGAATAACATTAGCTAACACAGTCGATATCCTTTTTCCTCAAAGCCTTATTGCAAATATAGTGATTAAGTGTATACATGGCACTATTACATGGCACTCATGAGTTCATGTCAAAGAGATTGCTATGGTTGTCTGTTATGGGTTGCTGGTTTGTGGCACACGACCGTGCTAATTGGATCTTCAAATTACCGCTGTTTCTCTATTTAGCAAAATAATCTTAAATGCAGCAGTCTATGCAGTTAAGTTACCGCTGTTGCCTACTATCGAATAGCCTTACCTGAGGTTCAGATTTTGGTTTTCTTTTCCCGCGCCCTGCCATTTCGTTCTCCCCTTGTCCGTTCACGGCGTGCCTCCGCAAAATACGTGAACACTTGTGTAATCAGCACCAGAAATATCCCAATTTTACAGAACAGTGTCCTCTAGTGACTTGGAATATAAATGGCAACTTTAGTGTTGACATGAATCCATGCAAAAACAGGATATAGTAGGGGGGGCTATGTGTCTAATTTGGGGGCTTGTGGGATTCACATGTTAATTTTTGGTATTATAGTATTATATCTTTGTTCTAGGGGTTCTTGAGAGTAAAAAAAAACATGTCATTTTTTTTGAAGGTTTTGGACCCAAATCAAAGGTCAAATTCAGAAAAGGTCAAATATGGTGTTTTGTCCATAAACCTCACATTGCTGGTATTATAGCATAGGGTTTGGTGCCTACAAGGTGTGCAAAAGTGGGCCACATAAACAATACAACATTATAAAACATTTTTAGGCTGATAATTGATCTCTTTAACAAGAAATTGTGCCTAAAATTCTCGAAATTGTCCGCTAAAAAAATAATACTTCAATATCAATATTCTATACAATCAATTCATGCCTATTAGTGTGCTTGAGTGTAGGCCTAGCCTGCTCTGTCAGTTCTTGTCTACACCCATTCAGAGCACAAAGTGCAGAGATCTCTGTTTAATCAAGTTTAATAGACTTAATAGACTTTTACATAGTATCAGCTGAAGTCTGTAAGGCCTTCCGTAGCTTATGTAAGTGTGATGAAAAGAAAGGGTAAAGGATCAGATTGACAAACAGAGAGGTGTGTGTGTGTGTGTGTGTGTGTGTGTGTGTGTGTAACAGAGAGAAAGATAAAGGGAGACACTACCAGCATGGATGGATTATGAACTTTCAGGCCCCTGGGCCCAGATGTATTAAGGGGCAACCCACTAATTGTTGTGGGGGACATTTTAAAAAATTATTTGATATGATTTCCTATATTCTGGTGCATTTTGGGGATGGCAAATGCAATTCAATCAGATTCACAGCATATATGTTGATATGATGTGTTGATATTGAGGCAATGATTCCATGCAATGGCTTGGGCCCCCTGACTCCTTGTCTCCCCTGGGCTTGGGCCCGGTAGGCCCATGCAGTAATCCATCCCTGACTACCATTGACAGTTGGCTGATGATAGCTGGCAGTGATAGAATTTAGAATATCGAATAACCTGAAGCACATAGTGCTCTGTTCTTCATGGTTGGTGATATTAGTGACCTTCTAGCCTTCTACATTTGAGCAAGCACATTTTCATAGTCCATGGTGCCACAGTCTAGTTAGGTTATATTCTGAGGTGTGTCTTTCTGTTAGTCAGGTGATGGCACACATATTCTAAAAGAAACAGACTTTGGGCTATGTACGCAGATATGTGTGGACTGGTGAATGAACCATCACTAGAGACATATGCCAAATTTCTTGTTTTTGTCCATGAGAGAGTAGAGATGGGGATCATAGATCAGCCAACGATTACATTGTTACAGTGCAGTTATCTTACAAGAGAACAAAGCAGTTTGGCACAGGAAAATATCTGTATCTAGTTTATTAACCAAAAACCCAAACAGTGAATATGAAGAAAACAGTTCCTAAGGCATTAAACTGTAATGTTAGTCTAAAACATTAGAGGCTAGTTTTCTTTAATATCATGGTGTAACTGACAGGAAATATAGGGTACATGTTCTGCCTAGAATAAGTGAGAGTTCTGGACCTTGTACAGGGCAATTCCACGGAAAATTGACTTTTTGTCACATCCATAACGCCAGTGAAATGCCTTGGCATTTGTATGATGTGAATGATAACATTTATTTTTTGTGCATTTTTTCTCATGTACAATTTCATGTAATCATTCACATCATACCATACCATCACATTTTATTGGCATTATGGATGTTACTAAAAACATACAGCACTACAGCACCCTCTAAGGAAGAAAGACTGGTATCCTACAGGCTAAGTAATGGATAAGATATGGGGTCCTAATTTTAATGATGACCAAAGGGCAAAGTCTTAAAGCTGCAGTTGGCAAGTCTGACAGATTGAGGGAAACTCTCATGCCCCTCCCCCACTACTACCGAGCACCCTCTCATCGAGTTTCTGCTCATCAGTGCGTACCAGACTGCACCAGACTGTGATTGATAGTCAGATCTCACACAGCCCTGCTCTGATTGGACCAGAAAAACCGGGAGCTGTGGATTTTTGCAAAACAAATAACAGGCTCTAGGTGGAGGTAGAAGTGCAGGTTTTTTCTAAAACCGGCTGATTTATGTTGTTCTATCGGAACATAGCGTCGGTTTCAGTGAATGTGATCAAAAAAATCTTGCCAACTGCAGCTTTAAGTCTAACTAACTTTAATAACTAGGCAAAGTCAATTAGCTGATTTAACACCCTAGACCTCTGAAGTCTGAAATGCAGACGTTTTCCTGAACATACTTTTGTCCTCTGCCTTTGAATGGATACTGTGATCTCCGGTAGGCCTACGTGAAGGCGGCACACTTAGGCGAGGATTACATTAGGCAGCGGCAAGCGGCAGCGGCAAGCATAACAACGCTCAGACCATAATAAGTTCTATCTCGTTCCTATGGTAACACAAACGGTTTGCCTTGAATACGCTCGCGTTGGACTTTGAAAGTTAAACCAACTTCAACACTCAGCTTCTTCAACGCTAGTGTTACGCCAGCGTTGCCACCGTTCCGTTGCCAAACCATAGAGAATAGGAAACCTGCCGCTTGCCGCTGGCTAATGTGATCCCCGCCTTAGATTTTTGCTACCGCAGAGCTAACTTTGCAATGCAACTTGCCATAGGTAGTTAGATTCAATTAACAACCGGATCTCCTTATATGGGCAAAGATGGACGTTTTGGTTCTTTTTTGTAGGTGAACTTCAGAGGTCTATTGGCAAGACCTTGTGCAAACATCCGCTCAATGCTCCCTCATGCCAAATAATAGTTCATGTACAAGAATTTTGCATGTCAATAGACTTCCTTTACCCAGCATCTAAATTAGAGCCCTTGCAATTCGAGGGGAATTCTCCCAAAGTGCCAGTAAAGTAGTATAGGTACAAATATGCATCAAAACAAGTAGCAGGACACAAAAGCATATGCTTGGAAGTGGTAGTATCTGTGCTCGTGTGAGTTTGAGAATTTGTGGGTGTATGTGCGCAGACTTGTACATTTTAGTTTGATCCTTTTGATACTTTTGCATTGTGTTTCAACAGTGTTGAAATATGCATTTACCCTTTAGGCCACTTAGGCAAATACTGTACATAAACAAGGATATTTGCCTATTCCTCTCAAATAAGTAAACCTCCGCACACTGAATTGACTTCACTCTGGTTTATTTAAAGCAAACAACGCGCTTCACGTGTAGCGTCATAAGGTTCACTCAGGTGTATAGTTTACTTATTTACTTATTATGTATAGTTTACTTATTTACTTATTTTCAGGTGTATAGTTTACTTATTTGCGAGCTTATATCTGATGTTCCTGCTACCTACCAGCACCTGAATCTACCGGAGGTTGTACATGGACAATTACCGGTAGTAAATCCTAAGGCTATTTGCCTATTCGATAGATTCACAGTATCAATGAAACCACATGCTAGCTTATATGATCTGGAGGGAACATAGACTGTATAAATACTGTCTACGTAAGGCACATATATATACATTTGTATACCACCAATACATATATGTAATTACATTATAGAAATGTGTGTAATGTAACAGTACCTGTTTAAATAACCAGACAGTGAATGGCAAGTCTCAGACAAGCTGTGATTAAATGTGGGGTATCTGACTTGGCCTGTTTTGGGTGTTCCTTTATGACAAACATAAAAATGATAAGCCAAGCATGTCCACAAAGCCATTAAATAGTGGTGTTTGAAATCCCCCCCCCCCCCCCCCCCCACAAATGTTCTTATCACTCATGTTGAGCTCTGGTTAAAAATCTTTAGTTTCACTAAAATGATGTTCTGTTATAATAGGGTTTATGATATTCTTCACCCCACCCTATTCAATCCATTTTACAGAACCACTTATGGGGACATAGGCAACTAAATCTTCCAAGTTTCTTGTGCATATGATCCTTACGTTTTGAACAAAAAGCCAATCATGTCAGTGTCAACCACAAAAAAGAGGGTTCTTGATCTGATTGGATCTTCAACCATCTTATCACCCTCTGGTAAAACAACTTTCCACTCCAGATCCTTTGGCTAACCATCAGTCGCAAACACTTCATCCTCTTCTCCCTGAGCGAGGCGCTGCCAGTTTTCATGATTTTTCATGCAGCCTTCAAATAGTGGATTGCAAGAGTCGAACATTCCAGCAAGAGCCTAAAACACACACACACACACACAAAGAGAGAGAGAGCCAATAAAGCTCATTGAATTGAATTGAATTGAAAATTGAGAGAGAGAGAGAGAGAGAAACACAAAACATGATTTGGTGATTCACTTGTCTTGCTAGAAGTGGTATAGTGGTCACATCTCTACTGTACATGTGTAGCCTGACCCCTCACCTTGTACAAGGGTGCACAAATCCCATCAATGTATTCCATCTGCATGTGTGGTACACGAGTGCTGTTCTCTCTGTTCATTACAGCCTTTAGGGAACATTTAAGAGACACACAAACATGTACAGATCATGCTACATCTGCATATCATCTGAAAGAAGAACAGCAGAACAAAGTTGGCATTATCGCAAACTGAGACTAATATTCAAAACTTACAATGGGTCTGATGTTGAATTCATTTTTCTCACGGTCCCCTTGGGCAAAGAACTCTGAGGCAATAAGACTGGCAGTCTAAACAAGAAAGACGAGAGTGACTCAAGTATCTGTGAGGGGAAAAATAAGCATATAGAGCTCCTATACTAGTATATAGGACTTTTAGCAGGCTCTCGCTCTCTCACCCTCTTCTGAACCGGCCAAGGCTTTGTGATAGCACAGATGTCACTCGCCGTCATTAGCATCGAGCTGCAGAGCACAGGAAATAAACAGGAAGTGAAATAAACGAGTACTCATTGCTACTCAATCAAATTGGAACTCCAGACTGCCACTAACTGAATACTATAGCCATCAGGCAATGTAAAGCTCAAGGATGTTAGTTCTTTAATGGCTATGTCCCTGATGTTGCTGTTTAATGGTTCTGGTTTTGCTGAAGAGTAAGAGGCTGCTGTGTCGAGAAGTCTCCCATACCTCAGCAGTTCTCTGTGCTCCTGATCTTGCCAGGAGAGGGTCTCTCTCTCAGCTAGCTGGAAGAACGCGTCTCTTCTCCTGTAAGTATACAGAAACACACATACAAATGCATACACAAATACAGAGCATTACAAATAATAAGCACAATGGTCCATTATAATACATATGCAATTGTTTGATTGTGTATCTGTAATAATTGTCCAACTAAGAGGACTTTCTAAGGCACTTTAAGGTGCACACTTCAAGGTTTTTAAGGTTATGGTTTTAAAGTTCATGTTTAAACAAGAGCCCTTGAGAATAACCCAACGGTAAAATGCATAGAGGATGATCAAGTGTATGTAAAATCTAATGGTGAAATTACTGAAAAGGATTCGGAATGTCACAGTGGATGGGCATCAGAAAACCATTTTAGATGTCAGAAAACAGTCAGTACACACTTAACACAAGTGTTAAAATACAGTTAAGACATACAGCTGCATATTATTCACTCAGCAATATGAATTGCACAGATTCCATAGAGCACCTACAGCTTTAAAAATTGGTTAGGTTGATTATAGAAAATGCATAGATAAGACAAAGGTTAGCAAGCATGTCTTACTTCATATAGAGAGCCAGATCTGTGGCAAGAATGCTTTTCTCAACCATTAGCAGGCACCGTCGATAGTCCTCCTGAGACAAACCACTCAGAATCTCACTACCCTGTCCCCAGAAAACAGTGCAGAGGGAAGACAGACAGAGGGATTGTTAGATACGTGAAAATATGGATGGGAAGGGAAGCTGAAGTCACACAGTAAAATTACAAGTGTTAAATTCCCAAAATGCTGTAAGACATAATTGTAATACTGTAAGTGTTAAATGACCTCTGTTTAAATGTTTTAACTACTGTACATACTCAGGTATTCATTTTATCTAAGAACAGTGATAAAATTAACTCTTAAAATTAATAAGAGTTCTAATTAATTAATTAGTTAGTTAGTTGGTTAGTTAGTTAGTTAACTAGTGTGCAATATCAGAGTATCAGGGGATGCCAGTCTTACTGGGTTGTTGAGGATTAGGACACACAAGTCATAGTGATGATGTTCCAAGGATGAGTGGCCGTAAAGCTGAGCAAGAGGCTGCTGGCTCCTGATCAACAGTGAAAGGGAGAGAAGAGTCAGACGATGACCCTCAAGTTGTCAGGGTACTGCATGCTAGCCCAGCTCCTTAGCCACTACACTACCACCAACCCATTATTAAGGTATTAAGGTGATGACAGAACGTTGTAACAAATTGATGGGTGGATGACTGTTCTACTCTACTGGATGTAAATCAATGTTTACCGTGCTATGTAAGAGTTGTTGACTCCTCTATGGTCAAGATCGTGACAGAGGGTGGCGATCATCAGAGCCAAAATCTCCAGACTTGAGAAATGTTTCTACGACAGAAAGAGAAGAAACTTTAACTGAGAAGAATAAAACCTAAATCCACTCACAAGCTCAGACAACAACTCTAAATGAATGGTTGGAAAAACAATAGCATTAGAACATTATAAAAGTGAATCGAGTTAGCGTGGCGAGAGATGGCGTGTGAGCAAGCTTGAAAGTTCGAGAGCCAAAATAGTAGTGCTTAATGCACTGATTCCTTAAATCCTATTTAATGCAGACTGGTGCGTCCCTACTTTCCAGGCATACCAGTACAGGAGGACATGTACAGGGAGGAAAGAGCTTTTTTTGGAAGCAGTACAGATTATAACACACCCCCAAAAGGGTTTATCACTCAGGGTTTCTGGGAGGGAGGGATTAGGGAAGGATTCCTCTGACCTGCAGATGACTCGTTGCCTTCAGCATGGCGAACATGCACTGGGCAGTGCTGAGGGCATGGTGCCAGTTGTGATAGGCCACATCCCGCCTGTAGCCACGCCTCACACTCAGGACCCAGCGGCACAGACTCTATATTGAGGGAGATGAAAGACAAAATTATTTTTGACACCATAAAGAGACCCTCTGTTAACTTACATGTTATATTCTGTATACTTTCAAAATGACTATGATGACTATTTTATGATGGCTATTGCATGACAGTAAATAAATAATAACATAGCCGCAAGCTGTGATTTGAAGTGGCACCCCTTTACATTAGAAGATGTTAGCAATAGAATAATTACACCCTGAATCAAAAATCCAAAAAAGTCAATTTGTTTGAAATGGTCTGGGAATGATGCGGACCGAATTCTTTTTTTTTAAATGGCGTGGAAGCAGTTTCTTTGCTTGGACCCCTAGGATCCACTGGGGAAAAAACAGTAACGGCAAGATATTCTACGTTTTGAAAACAATCAACTGCCCCATGTATCAAAAGACAGTGGAATCCCCAACATAATCAGGCCAGTGATGCCGCAGTACCTTGTAGTCAATATTGAAGTCCTGCACTAGATTGAGGTCCAGAAACATGCGCACTGTTGCCTGTGTTGTGACTGAATCTGGCAGGCCGAAATCACTGAAGCTGAAGTCCAAAAGGGAGAGGGTCTGTGCTGAGGGGATGGAAGACTCCTGGGGCACAGGTGGAGCAGAGCACACATCAGGAAAACAGGACCTCAGCGGGGATTCAGCCGTTTTCATTTTCATTAAAAGAAAATACAGAGTATGTTCAAACATGTCATTCACCTGCAAGGTCATAATCTCCTCCTCTGATGCAGAGATGTGGTAAGACAAAACCTGGAGGAGACACACCCACCCACATGTGAACACACAAACACAAAGGGATGCATAGTGTAGGAGCTGGGCTAGCGTGTAGTAGCCTGAAAGTGGGTTCAATTCCCAGCTTCCACGGTTGTGCCCTTGAGCAAGGCACTTAACCCCAAGTTGGGGACAGTGTAATCCCTTGTAATACAGTTGACATATGTAAGTCACTTTGGACAACAGTGTCTGCTAAATGAATTGATTATTGATTGATTGACACGGCTCTTCATAGTGCTTGAATGGGCCTTCCCAACGTTCGGCGGTCTGCTAATTCTGAATAACAGACCGTTGCTAAGTATAACAGACCGCTGTCAAGGAAAATGGGCTTTGTGCTTCTAAGTCAATTCTTTCATATCACTACGCAAGGATTGGAACTTCATTCAAAGGTTGCGCAAAGGTCCGCTGCGCGTCGGGGTCCGTTCGCCCTGTCAGGACCTATCTCCCGACAATGACCGGCGTTCTATACATTATCCCTTACTTATTCCATAGTGTGTATCCAAGAGATTAAAGATGAAAAAAAAAAAACATTGTTCCAATATACTGATTCTGTCCTAGTCTGTGGCCTAGGTACCATCTCTGAAATGGATGACCCCAATTGGAAGACTGATTTTCATTGACACACCAGATTCTGAATGCTATGGTTCTAGAAGATTCCACTCTTTTCCAGACAATGCTTGCATTCAACACACCTACATGACAATGTCCAGTGGTCTAGAGTACTGTGATTTAATTGTTACTTAGTCCTGAATCTGCACACACAGCACTCCTCACCTCTCGTGTCACTTCCTGCTGAGCCCTGGTCAACTGGGCCTTCTGTTGGATTTCATAGTTCTGGAGGCCCAGGCCGCAGTACAGGGCAAAGTCCTCCAGGAGGCGCTCGTCTCCTCGGCCAAACACCTCCGCCCTGCAGGCTCCCTCACTCTGCTTGTTGACAAGCTGACACACTCCTTTAAGTAGTATAATAAACAGAAGATTTTTTTTAAATGAACTGAACGTTTAACTATTACCATATACAGCCAACATATACAAATATTAGATATGGCTTACTCCAAACATCAATCATTTCCAAAATACTGTTGACTACTATTGAAATGTATTATTACAAAATGCCATCAGAATTTCCAGTCTCACTAGCCTTTGATATGTAACACTATATGAATAAATTCATTTCAACATGAGAAAGGTTTTTCATACGAGATTGAAACAAAATAATATTCACCTGCCTAGTAGCAAGGGGAATTTTACACTATCACATCATACACTGTCAAAAAAGTACAGTAACTGTTCTTATGACTGAAGTTAAATCTGTGTATAGAAAACCTTAAGGAGAAAAACAGACATTGTATAACTGCTTTACCTATAACCTTGCCCTCGCGTCCATTTCTGACAGGTGTGCAGACTAGAGTCCTCATCTCATCACCTGCCTCCTCTGTTGTCTGGTCCTGTCACGACAAACCACAGGTGAAATGGTGAGTGAACTCATAATGTTTTAACTACAGCAGGTGGAAAATGTGAGTATGATACACAATACACAGAGTATGTTGGCTAAAATCTCCATCTCCAAAATATCACCAGGCATGTATAGTACTCTAACCTAAATTGCATCAATAATCTACTTCTTTCTACTTAACTCCTCATGAACTTTCAATGAAGCTATCAGCATCTTTATAGAAGTAAAGGCCAAATGGTTCAGATAGATAGATAGATAGATAGATAGATAGATAGATAGATAGATAGATAGATAGATAGATAGATAGATAGATAGATAGATACTTTATTGATCCCCAAGGGGAAATTCAAGTTTCAGATGTTTCAACTCTCAGATCTTTGGCATCTGTGCCTACTCACAAGCATGACGACATTGCAGTCTGTGGAGATGTTGGCCACATTAAGTGTCTCAAGTGTGTTTTTGACGTGAACAGCATATGCAAGGCTTATCTTGTTGACATCACATTCCCTAAAGAGAGAGACAGAGAAAAGTGTACAGAGACATTTAGTTGTTTAGCAACTAGTTGATGCTGTACAGTTACACAAATGGTAGTAATTCAAGGCATCAAACTTTTGGTTGATTAGCAAAGCTGTACAGTTGGACAAATGGTAGTAATTCAAGGAATCAACAAACCTTTTGCACAAAGTCTCATTTCCATCAGGACCCATATTTTCAGTGTCAATGACATATGCAAATGATGCCTGTTTGGATTGAAAAAAAAAAACTTAAAACTTTTTAAAATTACATAACAAAAACACTTTCAGACAGACAGACATTGTTGGAAGCCACATTACAACAGTTAGTTGTCTTCAGTGGTGACTACTGACTATCTACAGCAGTTATTTTTTTACCTTATCAGCACTGTCAGCAATGAAAACAGTGCAAAGTTTGGCTCTGGTGATGGGAAGGATGGTGGAGGCCATTTTGTTTAAGAGAGACTCCCGGGAGTCGTGTGTTTCTGACAGCAGACGAGCTAATTCCAGTAGTACCTGCAGAATAAAACATTCAGAAATCAGTGCAAAAGCCCAATAGAAATAATTAATTTTGTAGAGAAATAGCACATTACAAAGATCTAGCCTTAGAGATATAAGCTTTTGTCATTCTGTATGAATCAGCTAAGAAACTTACTTGGCTACGCTTGCTTTCTTGTTCAACATTCTCGCAAAGCTGTGCGTTATCCAAAATAACACCTAGCATCCCCATATGAGTTGCCAAAACCTGTTCATGACATGGAGCATTCACATCTTATGCCACATAAAACATCACCACATAGTACATACATTATAATTTGATTTTACAAGTATATCCATTTTATTTTTTCTTGAGGCTATCTGGTAAAGCAAACTTTTAGGAGGTAAAACATTTCTGTGTTTTCTCACCTTCTCATCTTCCTCTGAGAAAAAATGCTGGCCATAGTTCATGCCGGCAGCTGTTGTCTTGTTGATCGCCATGACAATACCTACAAGCTAAAGTGATGAGACAACAATCAGAATATGATACAAAATCTGACAGGTGTAGAATGAGAGAGTAAACTTATTAGTGAATTGAATTTAATTCACACCACCTCCTCTCTGGGGTTGTACACTGGCAAACTCAAGATGCTCTTGGGCCTGGAACCAGATATTTCACCCATTTCAGGACTGAATCTGGTATCCTATGAAAACAAGTAGGCTTTGAATGGTAGAATATGTACTTTATACATACATACATCATATATACATCATGAAGCTTCATAAAACGTAGATGCCCCTTGACATCAAGAATTTAATGCCATTTAGCAAAGAGACGGTATACCCAGTTAGTGAAAAAACAACAAAATGGGTCATGATCCTACCTGATCAACGTCACACAGTACAATATCAAGCATTCCAGGCACACTTTGGCAATGTCAGAGACTTCATTTTGCCATAATGTACACTGCCGTACACTAATGTGCACTAAGTTTGGAGTCACTTAGAAATGTCCTTGTTTTCATCATTAATATTGTATATGACTGTTGTAGAAAGAAATGGCTGATCTTAATGCAATATCTACAGATGGCCAATATCAGCAACCATTCATCCAATGTTGCAAAGGCACATTCTGTTTACTAATCTGATATCATTTTAAAAGACTAACTGAGACTAACTGAGAACACATTAGAGAACCCTTTTGCAACTATGTAAGCACATAATGTAATCTGAAAACTGCTGCCCTGATTAAAAAAAAAACAGTGCAACTGATCTCTGCTGGTATTCTGTCTATTATAGAGTGGAATGGAAATGTTTAAGTGACCCCAAACTTTTGAACGCCAGTGTAAGTCACAGGTGTAAGTCACAGGTAAGTCGCAGCTTTTATTTTAAGGTAAAATAACTGTATTGTGTTGCCTTAAAATGATTGTTAAAAGCAACTATTGAAAACAGACCCGAGGACAACTACAGCATTCTAAAGTCTGAACTCAGATGGCTTAACTAGACCTTTCACGTCCCTCCCTTACTTTTACTCACCCTTCTCCAAACAGAGATTACCAACTAAATGTGTCAATTAGGTCAGCATTTTGATTCTCTGGGGCCCTTCTAAACACATTCCTGTCTGGAAACCAGACCTAGGCAGACTTAGGCCAGAGAGGATGAGTGCCTCTAATAGATCTAATGTGGCCTACAGCCAGTTAGTTAGCATGGCTAATCAACTCCCTCTTCACAGAAGCCTGATTCTTTTACATAACACAAGTGCGTTCTCAAGTGTTGCATCACAAGCTGACCTCTAGGACTCCATGTTGGGGGTTCCTCTAAATTCAACTAAATTTATCTCCACTAGGATAGCTGAATGTCAGAGGTCTTGAGGTTATTCCTCTTGTTTGCAGATTTAGATAGAGCGAGCAAAGTGATCCTTAGGTGACCTGTCTAAATCTCCCACTGAAAAGAGCCTTAAGTTTTCTGAAGTATGTCTGACATTCCTGGGCACAAATTGTTGTAGCTACCTCAATGACATCCATGATGTTGAGTGACCTCCCAGTTTCTATGACATATTCCATGATGTATCTGTCCCATTTAGGCTGACTCTGGCCATACGAGTCGTCGTTGTTTGAGCGAAAGACCACACCACTGAGAACTCTTCCACCAGCCCTGTCGTCTGTGACAAGGGCAAAGGAACATAGGTCTGCAGCAATGGCGTTGTTCACGTGGTGGAGGACCCTGTGGCAGACCTCGGACAGACCCTGGCGACATGGAGCACCACCCATAATCTCCACCATCCAGTCGCAGGAGGCGCGGCGTCCACACGGGGCTACTCGCCTGGGGGACCGCATCACACGAGGGGACCACGGGGGCCGCATGGACCGAGGTGAGATTGGAGATCTCGGAGACCGTGGTGAACATGGGGACCTTGGTGAACAACAAGCCTTTTCAAGAGTCAGAAACTCTCCCCATTCTAGGGAGGGGACAGTGGATGATGACCTGTCCAGGAAAGGCCCAGAGAACCTCCTGGAAGGTCCAGACAGTGGGTGGGATTCCCTCCGCCGGCACAGCTGTGGTGTGCTTGAACGGACATCCTTCTTAGACCTAGCCCCTTCTTTTGAGGCCTGTGAAGACTTCTCACTGTGAGACCCATTCACCATATCCCTGATAGAAACCATTACAAATTAATCCATTACAATCTACATATAACATAAGATGCAAGGGCAAATTATGACAATGAAACAAGCATTAGACAAGACAATGAGACAAGCATTAGACAAGCCTTAGTCATAAAGTCTTACCTTGATGGCCTTTGTAAGAAATACGTCCGCGCAAAATCTGAGTGATTGTCAAGCAGAGCGTCAACTGTTTCGCTCCCAACGCCTTTACGAAATCCAAAGCGCAGCGATTGAGCGCGCCGACTCCACAAAGGTGAAAAGATCCACCCCGCGCTAGTTACAAAAGTAGTATCTTCAGTAATCAACCCTACCGAGGCGCGCCGTTGCCCGATTCCTCGTGTAGAAGGGAATGAAGCTACAGGTTCCGTCTTTGATTCGTAATCACCTCCAGCAGACAGTGAATTTAACGACTCCGCGTGGAGACAGGGCATCGCGTTCCTGCAATGGAAAATGGAATGTGAAGTGTAAAGCAACCGTTTGCAACCTTTTGTGTCAATATGAACGACAGAGTGAGAACAACAACGAACTAACCTGCTCCGTTTGATATCTGATTCTTTGCTCTTGCCATCAATTCATTACACTTGAACTGTTGCGTAAAGGTATGGGTAATCCCCGTTGGAGATTATAGTCCCAGGTGCACCCAGAGCCTTGAACATTCTACGCATTCAAGGGAAGGGATTATCCGATATCTGGCAACGTCTATGCAGTTCTTACCGCTGTACAGACTAAATGTGTCATGATCATCATGACGGAGCTGACAGAACATGTCGTAGTAAAACGTGAAACTAAACTGTAAACTGCAACAAAACTTTAAACTGTAGTGTCTTCAGGGTGGTTAGCCCTATGTTCCCACAGACCAGTGGTCCCACAGCCCTATGTTCCCACATTTCTAATTTTTTTACTGAAAATTAGGTCCTATGTTCCCACATTAAGATTTTTCTCAAAATTAGGCCCTATGTTCCCACAGTTTACATATTTCTTAGATTTTTCTCTTAATGTTACTATATTTCTAGGACATTTTCAAAATTAGGGTTAGGGTTAGAAATGGTTAGGGTAAGAACATAGAGCTGTGGGAACATAGGCACGCTCAGGCTTCCTAACCCTAGGAAAGTGCTGCCCTAAAAATAAAAAAAATTGTAGCCTACTTTTTACTTTCCATTGCACCCAAGACCGACCTCAACAATGTGTTCACAGCATTTAACTAATCATTCACTGAAGACTTAATTTGGACAGTTCCAGTTCATAATCCACTTCTTATGATGGAACTCCGATTAGGCCTAGGCTCATCCAAAAACTATGCAAGTAAAGTGTTACCAATGAAATAACCTGATATGCTGTGATTATGGTTTCTGCTATTTCTTTAGCCCACAACAATAGTGTGTAGCGCTGCTCTATTCTAGTATGGGATGACTGCATTTGAGTTTCTCTGTTTTTCCACTACCATAACCCTCCTAATATCCAAGGAGACGTCCAACTAGTCACAAGATGCAGAGCCCATGTAAAATGAAGCACATTATTATTGTTCAGTTAACCATTTCACATGACATACAATGCAGTGAAAGCATTCAAAGGCTTCCCGCTATTTATAACAATTATTTGTTGTGACTGTTGAAGTATTTCGATCTGTGCCACCGCGTTCCCGATGTCAAGCCATGTGCTTTTAAATGGCTTATTGACAAGCATAACACAGGTCTCCCTCTGGTGGTAATAACAGTGCTACTACTGAAAATAAATGACAGATGAGTCAATAAACTGCTAACTACCATTTAATTTAAGAACAATATCAATAGGCTACATGTATTTTTTCATTGTAGCCTACTGAAACTATATTACGGAGGTGGAACGCAACTTCCTGTATGTGTCCATGTTCAGATGCATAGCAGAATGAATGCAGGTCCTCGTGTGAACGAAAACTTTGCGGTGTTATTTTGCACACAGACCAACATCACAGATAAAGTGAAGAAATGTAAAGGGGAAATGGGATAACGCTGATGTGCGTTAACATGGCTTGGAGTAATCTTAAAAGCGTGACTTTTATTTTTTAAGAAAGAACGAATATTGGCACGAGGATGATAGGCTACACAACCAAGTTTTTGTTCATGATCAGGTCAGAAAGGTAGGGGAAACGTTGCTCATGTCAGAATATTCTGATCTTAAATGCTGTAAAATTCTGTTATCTAGCCTACGAATATATGTATGGAGCACTGAAGCTTTTAAAGACGGTATTTAATTTAAAGGTGAAGAAATGTTTGCGTTTTGTGGCTCGAGGCTTTTGGTCGACATAACTGTGTATGTACGGTCTCATTCTAACATTAACAGTTATTATGTACATTTTTGCTGTTATTGTTGCAAAAATCTTATTTCATACTAAAGATCAAAACTCCCTACCGTGGGAAAAGAAATTAGCATACAGACTCAGCACCATTTAACATTATGCGAAACTGCCAACAGGGGGCAGAACTACCCCATTTAGATCCAATACACTTGTATTGTTATAGCCCTTTGACATTATTGATATCCATAGACCTTAGACCACCAAATTCCATCGCATATATCTAATCTAAACCATCAAAATAATCTACAGCCATATATATGAGAAAAACATGCAGAACATCTGCATGCAGACACCATTGTACTGACATGTGTTTTTTAATTATTATTTAATTCCCACTTAATTAATTATTTCTACACAGTAAAATCTAATGACAATGCGACATGACCATGACTTAATACCCAGCATCTTTTCGGGGGAGTGTGCCTGTACCCTACTTTTATTAGCAGTCATCTATTTGAGATTGAGAGTGTTATATTAATGTTTGCTCTATGCTCTCCTCCCCCCGGCTATCCGCTGCTCTCATCCTCTCTCACTCCCATTATCACCTGCAGTGGGAGGAGCTTGGAGACCAGGGTGCGCTCTGACTGGCCAGCCGGGGAGGAGGTTGCTTTAACAGGGCTACTGCGCAGAAGCACCGCAGCAGCAGCAGTCCAGAGAAGACAAGCTGGCAGCATCTCTCTCTCTCTCTCTCTCTCTGTTTCTCTCTGTCTCTCTCTCCTCTGTCTCTCCCTCCCCCTTTTTTTCCATCACTTTCTCTCTGTCTTTCCCATCCGCTCGCTCATCACACACACATACTCTCACACACATACTCTCTCACACACACTCACACACACACTCGCTCTGTCACTCTGCAGCAGCAGACTAGCGGACACACAGAGGCTGGTAGGTGGAGAACAGGCCTTTATTTCTCTCTCTTTCTCTCTCTCTTACTCTCTCTTTCTCTATCCATTTCCCTCTCTTCCTCTCTCTCTGTCTGTCTCTCTTTTTCCATTTCTGCCGCAGAGAGCAGCATCTCCCGTCTCCTCCGTTCTCCTTCAAGGACTACCGCACCCTGTGAGCATCTCTCGTTTCTGCCGGCAGAGAGGGAACTGCTGCCGCAGCAAAAGGATATTACCACACACGGACAACGGACGGATGCGTGGACACACTCGCTCGTGCACACACACACACACAAACCGACGCCGACAGGATCACACCTTTGCTGGAAGGCCTGCTTGCCTCGCGTGTCTCTGTAGCTTGTTGCCGGGCAGTGTTGAGCTGAGCTGTGCTTAGCGGTTCGTTTGATTAATGTGGAGGGTGTGCAAGGTGCTGAGCATGTGTTAGTGTGTGTGTGTGTGAGCGAGTGGGTTTGAGTGTATGTTTAGGGACACCAGCGTGGGGCACAGCATGGGTTATAGCCGTCCGCTCTCATCCCTCTGGCATTAGTGGGGCTTAGACTGTCTTGGGGTTTTTTTTCTGTCCCCTCTCATTGCCTCCCTCCTCTTCCTCCTCGTCCTCCTCTTCCTCCTGGTGGCGGCTGCTGCCCCCTGTGTGATCTCTCTTTGCCCTCCACACATCTGCTGTTCTCCTCCACACCTCACCTCTCGGTGGCTGGGCCTTTGCTATCCCAGGATGCCGTGCGCCAGGCCCTCTTGCTAGGCCACAGCAGCATGGGCGGAGCTCCGGGGGGGCGAGGCAGTACGGATTGGACGGCTCACCTCCGGACGGGCGCGCTCGGGCACCCCGCCGCTTCCGATGGGTGAGGACGGCGAGAGCCCCAAAATCAACCACAGCTTCCTCCGAGACTACGTCACCGAAGGTAAGGCCAGCATCTGCGTGACATCCCAGGGCCAGGCCTTCAGGGTAGTCTGGGTCAGTCAGAAGGACTCTAGGGTACTGGATTGATGGTCCATTTGGTCCAGCTCGTCTCTGTGCGTGGTTCACAGTGGAATCAGTTATGTATGGGTGTACGGACAGGTATGGGTTGGGAAAGGCTGAAATTCTGTTAGCTTTTCAAAAGGTTGAAATTATGTTAGCTAAAAATGGCTCCCTGAGAACGTGATCTCTATGTCATAGCCTGGGTCTGGTCAGTGTGTTATATGATACTGATGATACTGTGTGGCTGTTAGTGGGTATTTATAGATTTTAGAACTGCACATTGAACCAAAAGGTAATGTGAATGACCACATAAGACACAGTCACAATGAGACACAGTTCTTTCCCCTGTTTCCCTGTGCATACTAATCAGTCATTTTCAGAGACCAGTGTATACAGAAAATGTGCAACTATGGAACAGACTCATTAACATTTATTTACTATGAATGTAATTCTTAAATCTGATGAAAGTGAACTGGTCAGTAAATATTAACACTACTGCAGACTAATTATGTACAGTGTGGGTAATATGGAGTAGAAATAAGACTAAATTCTTTATATAACCATAAACCAGACAAGGTTACAAAGGTTCTGTTCAAACTCTGTCTTCTTTCCTCTCCTCTCTCCTCACCTACCTACCTCAGCTGATGTCATATCCACGGTGGAATTTAACCAGACGGGGGATCTGTTGGCGACGGGGGACAAGGGAGGGAGAGTGGTCATCTTCCAAAGGGAGACTCAGGTAGGCTATGGCCTGCTGATGCCCAGTAGCTCTTATCATGGATGGGAGGCTGTTTGAAGCGGGGGTTAAGGATGTGATTATTTTTGTTCCAAGGTGCTGCAGGTTTAATTACTGGTCTGATGTACAAATGTTTGTGTGGGTGGGTTCAAAAATGTAGACACTGTAGTCTGTAATGAATGTAGGAAGATACTGGGCTTTACATGAGAGCAGTTTATGCTCTTTCTTTGTTTGACATAGTAGTGAGATGAACTGTGTTGAACTGCATCAAAGTATAAATGATGGATTCTCTCTCTCTCTCTGTGTGTGTGTGTGTGTGTGTGTGTGTGTGTGTGTGTGTGTGTGTGTGTGTGTGTGTGTGTGTGTCTGTGTTTGTGTGTGTGTGTGTGTGTGTGTGTGTGTGTGTGTGTGTGTGTGTGTGTGTGTGTCTATGTGTGTGTGTGTGTGTGTGTGTGTGTGTGTGTGTGTGTGTGTGTGTGTCTGTGTCTATGTGTGTGTGTGTGTGTGTGTGGTGTGTTTCTCCCCAGTCAAAAGGGGAGCCAGAGGAGTTAGGTGAATCGGGCGAGTATAACGTCTACAGCACCTTCCAGAGCCATGAGCCTGACTTTGACTACCTGAAGAGCTTGGAGATCGAGGAGAAGATCAACAAGATCCGCTGGCTACCACAGCAGAATGCCGCCCACTTCCTTCTCTCCACCAATGGTGAGCCGCACCACATCCCTGTCTACTTCCTGGTCCCTTTGCACCTTATAACTTAGGTTAGGGATGAAGGTTGGGGGTCAGGTCAGAGAGGATTGAAGTGTAGAAATCAAAGGTCTTTGGTAACACTTTGTATAATGCAAAGTGTAACCATAATAGAACCTTAGTTATACCACTGTAGATATACCATGGAGTAGGTAAACATGGTCCACAACAATGTACTGTATAATGGTGATTATAATCTTTATGCACATATTGAAACAGTATGGACATAAAAGTATTTACACAGACATACTCTTTTGCCAAAATGGTTGAATATGCAGGTCTTTACCCTAGTTATCTCCATGTTTAGTACCACACTGTGTACTTTCATATTGTATAGATTATTCGCTTATGTAAGTGCAACAAGCCACACCCTATATTTTAGCATACTTCCTCTTAGATTGAGCAATGTCTGAAATGTTACATTTTCAATGTTTTGCCAGTAATAGGAGTTCAACTTGAGTTTGAGAAATAAGACCATAAAAATATAATTTAATGGATTGCCCTTGAAATCCATGAAGCTTTTGTCCCTGTAACTGTGTTTCAGATAAGACCATAAAACTATGGAAGGTCAGCGAACGAGACAAGAGGCCCGAGGGCTACAACCTGAAGGACGAAGAGGGCAGGGTGAAGGACTTCTCCACGGTGACATCCTTACAGGTAAAGAGGGATCTATGAAAGGGTAGTACTGTGAAAAGTTAGAATAGTGTCAAAAAATTGTGATAGCCAACATCATCAACAATTATCAACATGCCAAGTGCACTCACAATAATAACCAGGATAGGCACTGTTTTTGTTTAAGCTAACTAGATTCCCCCCAAGTCTATTGAAACTATATTAGGATTCACCTCACACATAAAATGTACTAGCTCACTGGCTGCATATCATACATCGCCACAGACATCCTGTCTTCTCCAGTTTAAGCTGTTCCTACAGTATAAGCTGATTCCTTGCCTGCCTGTCTCAGGTGCCTGTGCTGAAACCCACGGACCTAATGGTAGAGGTGCGTCCCAGACGCGTCTTTTCCAATGGCCACACCTACCACGTCAACTCCATCTCGGTCAACAGCGACGGCGAGACGTACCTGTCTGCTGACGACCTCAGGATCAACATGTGGCACCTCGGCATTACAGACCGCAGTTTCAGTATCCTTCAGCCATACGTGCACCCTGTGAGTGTGTGTGTGTATGTGTGTGTGTGTGTGTGTGTGTGTGTGTGTGTGCGTGTGTGTGTGTGTGTGTGTGTGTGTGTGTGTGAGTGAGTGAGTGAGTGAGTGAGTGTGCGTGTTAGTGAGTGTGTCAAACAACAATTGACAAATAGTTTCATATTCATATGAATCAGCCCCTATCTGGGTATGACAGCACCTTGCGACAAATGCAGACGGTGAAAACAATTACTCACACGACCCATTAGAGCGAAGCTACACCAGGCGCGTAACTGAAGCGTTCCGTTCACAACGTGTAAAATCCATTTTAGATGAATGGTCTATTTTTTTTTGAACGTACACGCCGCTATCACGTCTGGTGTAGCTACTTCCATTGATTATAGTGGAAGCTAATTGTTGCAGCAGACGCAACGCGAACGGAACGCTTCAGTTACGTGCCTGGTGTAGCTCAGCCCTTAGGCCGAACCTGCTGTACCTCTGCAACTTTGGGTTTGGGTGTGGCCGATGCATCCACACACTCATACTCATCCACATCTGTCATGGAACACATGGATATATAACTATCAATAGATCAGAATATCTCTTCACCTTTGTTTGGTGGTGTTGGGTTGGGTAGTGGCGCCTGTATGAAGCATGTGTCAAGGAGCAGTGTGCTGTGATCTCCCCTGTACCAGCTTGCTGACCTAGAAATGGGAAGAAACATCTATGGAAACATTTAAATAATTCACCAAGGGAACACTCTCCTCTAAAGCATGGGAGGCTTGCTCTAAAATAGAGGGCTGCTGTGTGCGGGTGTAAGTGCCTGCTTTGTGTGAGTTTGTTTGATTGTGTGTGTGTGTGTGTGTGTGTGTGTGTGTGTGTGTGTGTGTGCGTGTGTATCTGTCTGTCTGTGTGTGTGTGTGTGTGTGTGTGTGTGACAGCCAACGAGAGAGCATATATGTGAAGGTGTGTGTGTATGATTTGCTTTCCTAAAAGAAGAAAATGGCTTAGAGATATGATGTGTTCTTTAAATGTTTAATGGTCAAGAGATTAAATATCTCTCTAGAATCTAGAACTTCTTCTTTGTAAAGAATAATATTGTAAAATGTAAAACTATGAATATTCAGTCTTCATCTCTAGCAATTGTTTCTGCAATCAGTAATTATCATCAAAGAGTTTTGATGAACCTACATGAATTGATAGTACCATAAATAAATAATTTTGATGTCTTTGCAATACACATTTACCCGGCTACTCCATCCGTGGAGTGTGAAAAAAGACTGGTCTAATGATTCGGAATGTAAGCCCCACTATCCTGTTAGGTGTAGCCAGCTCCACTGATTATAATGGAAGCTAGTTGTTGCAGCAGATGCTCTGCAAACGGAACGCTTCAGTTCCATGCCTGCTGTAGCTTGCCTGTTAGATATAAGTGTTTATTATTAATACCATATATTCAGCTCAGGTCAGGGGAGGCTCCTGAGGAAATGTCATCGACTGACTGGAGATGGTGTATGTTGCTAGTCTGAACAGTGCGCCCCTGCTGTGGGCTCGTCTGACCAACTGACCCAGTCTGCTCCTTGACCCTGTGGCGTATTCAGACATTGTGGACATCAAGCCAGCCAACATGGAGGACTTGACGGAGGTGATCACGGCAGCGGAGTTCCACCCAAAGCACTGCCACCTGTTCGTCTACAGCAGCAGCAAAGGCACCCTGCGCCTCTGTGACATGAGGGCATCGGCGCTCTGTGACAAACACTCCAAAAGTAAGCAGGCGGCTGGGTAGCCAGACTTGCCCATTGGTCTGAACTCCTGTGAACTCCTGTGAACCTTTCAATTCAGTTTTTTTTTCTATAAATATTTTCAGCTCTGGAAAAAATTAAGAGACCACTGCACATTTTTCTAATGTCATCCTATGGTTGCTGAGTGACAGTCATTGTTTTTTTCTGGGTAAGACTTACAAAGGGTAAGCTACCACCACTCATATTCTATAAATGTTTAATCCTTTGATTTCGTTGACAGTTTTTGAGGAGCCTGAGGACCCCGGTAATCGGTCCTTCTTCTCTGAGATCATCTCCTCCGTCTCGGATGTGAAATTCAGCCACAGTGGCCGCTACCTGCTCACAAGGGATTACCTCACTGTCAAGGTGTGGGACCTCCACATGGAGAAGGGTCCTGTTGAGACCTACCAGGTGAGTTTGTTTGGGCAGCCAGTAAGTTGTAATGAGTCAAGCCATAAAACATCTGATCTTAAGGTAGGGTGCGTTTTGATGAAGGTTGATATCTCTTATCTTGTTCAAGGCTATCATCATTTGGTACACGCACTTGCTATGGAACCATACCTATTACATGTCATCCACAAAAATTAAGGAAAGTTGCTAATAGTATTGGGTCTCATCCAGGACCATCCAGAACCACTCAGCCGCTGTCCTTTTCCCTCTCAGGTGCACGAGTACCTGAGGAGTAAGCTCTGCTCCCTGTATGAGAACGACTGCATCTTTGATAAGTTTGAATGTGTGTGGAACAGCACCGACAGGTGAGTCTCGCATTCTACCCACACATATGAGCAAGGTTGCACTGGTCTCTTTTTTTTCCTCTGCAGTCAGCTTTTTATGTCTCCCTGCCTACTCTGGTGATATTTCACAAACAAGTCTTGCGTATTCATATATCTCGATTCAAATCTCTCCTCCATCTGGTGCATAGCATTTTTCATTCTTAACAATTTTGTTCCATCACTCCAACACTCCATCTTTCCCTGTCTTCTTTGCTCCCCTTTCTTCTCTCCATCTGGTCTCATCACTCCCTTTTCCCTCCCTCATCTTTCTCTTCCTCCTCCTTCTCCTCCTCCTCCTTCAGTCTCCCCCTGTTTCCTCATCATCTCACTCCCTCCCTCCATTCTTCCCTCTCTCTCTCTCTCCTCCATCTTTAGTGACCCTTGCCCACTCACCTGCACCAATATACGTACACCCTATTCATCCTCCCCCAGATTCCATCCTCCCCCAGAGTCGCATAGATTTTTAACAGCTGGTGAATTAATTCAGCAGACAAATTATTCAGAAAATGTGTACAATGGAATCAGATAGTTATATGATATTGTAACAGAAATGTTAGATAGGTCTGATGTATTGTAATAATATGTGATATTAACAGTAATAATCTGAAATGTAACGCAATATAGATAGATAGATAGATAGATAGATAGATAGATAGATAGATACTTTATTGATCCCCATGGGGAAATTCAAGAATATATTATATTATATTTATATATTATATAATATATTCTATAATATTTATTGTTATATTTTTACAGTGTGATCATGACCGGTGCCTACAACAGCTTTTTCCGCATGTTTGACCGCGAGACCGGCCGTGGGGTGACGCTGGAGGCGTGGCGTGAAAGCAGCAAGCCGCGGGCGGTCCTGCGCACACGCCGAGTTTACACTGGCGGCCGGCGGCGGCGTGGCGACGTGGGCGTGGACAGCCTGGACTTCACCAAGAAGATCCTGCACATGGCGTGGCACCCGGCTGAGAACATCATTGCCATCGCTGCCACCAACAACCTCTACATTTTCCAGGACCGGGTGAACCCAGAGACCCAGTGACCAGCAGGACGGAGCGCAGGGGGGGGTGGGGAAGGGAGGGGGAGGGGGGACGCAGAGCGGAGCTCCGGCTGCCTGAATGTGGGTCTCCCTTAATGAGTCTGTTTGTCTGCAGTGGAAGAGCCAAGGACCACACATACGTACAACGGGTAGCAGTTACTCAAACACACATACCTATACGCATACAGTACATACACACACTCATTCATATTCATCCATATATATGCACGCACGCACGCACACACACACACACACACACACACACACACATCCATATACATCCATATATATTATATGATTCCAGTGGATCATGATCACACTGAAGATACTGGAATGAACTTGGCTCAAAAAGGGGGGATAAAATACTGGATTACATTTGAATGTGTCTACTAGTTTGGTGTGACAGTGGAAGTGTTCAGTGTCTGTAAAGAATGGACTACGCAGCTGTTGGAGCAGTCGCATTCGGTCAAAGACATGTCGATTGGATCTGGTCCTTTGCTGGGAAAGGTGTTGCAAATGGTCAAGCTGGCGTTGGTTGATTGGTTGATTGATGGCCCTGCTGACGAATCCCTGACAGCCTCGATATGGAAGTAGGAGCTTGTGGGGACCATTTCTCCCTCTGTCTCCCTTCCTCTCCCTCTCTCTCTCTCTCTCTTTCTCTCTTGTGCTGGGGGATGGGGGAGGTGCCGCTGGGACATGCTCCAAAAGCCAATCCGATTGCCTCCCCTCCCCCCACATGAACATACACCCAGTTGTCTTGGTAACTGAACCGCGCGCAGCAGCAATCTTCCTATCACGTGCTTCCCGGATCTTCCCACAATGCATTACTGCCAGCTATGCCTGCTTCGCTTCAGGTAGAACGACAGCTGCATCCTCTGCCGGCGCCAGCACCACCCCTTAGCGAGACCATTTCACCCCCAGCAACACAGCTTCAGTGAAGTACAAAGAAAAAAAAAATCACAAACCATCCTGCGTTTGGCTGGGACAGTCTAAACCAGACTCACTCGCTCGCTCTCTTTCTCTCTCTGTCTGTCTCAAGGATCACTCCTCAAGGAACCTCACTTTGACTGGATTCGTCAGTATTTGCCCCGTGGCAGTTAATCACTCACCTCAAGTGTTCAACTCATCTCACCTCTCCGAGGATGTGCTAGTGGTGTTTAGTGCTTGGACCATGGCTACTCCTCTGACGATTGTTCATCAAGGGGGGTGAACTCCCTTCCGCGTTGAATATAAAGCCGAATGAATGTACTTGTGGAGCACACAGTTTGCTGGTCCATTTTTAAAATAATTCGTGTTAATGATGGTTACAATATTAAGATAGGGATGTCATGTCTGACAAATTGCTTTGTCCATGGAGAAAAATGAATTGTGATTATGTTTTTAAGTCCTCACTTTTCTTTGGCTCTCTGGTCTGTCTCTGGTCTTTGGCACTTTCTCTTGTCTTTGTACTTCTCACTTTCACACAGTGTCAAATTCAGCCTCTATGGCTTCCTCCTTTTAGGGCCCTTGTATCTGTCTCGACCTAAAGCCATGCCTTCCGGCCTTCGCTCAGCCATCCCCCATTGTCGCTCAGTGTCGCCATGTCCTCTGTCCCCCATTACTGCCCTTCCTCCTGCTTCCTTGGACCTCATTGACTACTACTCATTCCTGACATTTTAGCCCTTTGGATGTTGAACCCCTATGTTAGCTGTGCCCTGCCCCCTTCTCTCTCTCTCTCTCTCTCTCGCTATTTAACACACCAAACGCAGACTTGAACAGTGGCTTCATATGTGGCTCTGTCACAGCTGCATGTGTGCAGTGTTGCTCCATCTGCGTGTGTGTCACCACTGAAGGCAGGAGAGCCCTGCACGCTCCTTTATGTAAAAGGGGAGCGCGTCAGCAGACAGCCCACATCGCACCATGGTGATACCAGCACGGCAGTTGCCATGGTGACAGGCCTTCTGCCATCATGACCGCTTGAGCTCAACTCTCCTCTCAGACGTTTGGGGTAGTCACTCTCACACAGATTTACGCGCACACAGGCACACACACACAGAAATTCACATGTTAAACACCACAGAGAAATGACCAGGGAAAAGGCCTTTTTTTCTTTTCCAGGGCACACAAAAACAAAAAAGCATGTTTACCATTATCAAATGTTACTAGTGTGTATATCTATGATGCCTAAAAAGTAATCAAATGACACTTAATGGAAATCAAATGAGGCAATGAAGGAATGTGCATAAATAATATAATCTGAAATGAAAGATTATGTGTCCATATGTGATTCCTTCCATGAACTGATTTTCCATTGTGCAGTCAGGCAGTCTCATCGTACATATACAATCCTATGTGAAAAACGAGAGAGAATGTTTGTGTGTGTGTGTGTGTGTGTGTGTGTGTGTGTCTGTGTGTGTATTCATTGTAAGTACACATGGTTGCTTGGAAATGTCTTCGTGAGAAGAGATATTCAGTGAGTGAAAATAGATTTGAACATTTGACCTGCACTTGATGATGTTAATCTTAATGATGTTAAGATTATTGGTTAATGGTGTTATATTCCACACACATAAACACATTGATGCCTTTTGTCAAAACATACTCCAACAAATACACAGTACTTCAGAGCACAGTTATGCCTACTGAAATATTGAATTATTCCCTTTTTTATTTCTCAAAAATACACATGAAAAATCTGGAGATACAATTCCTCAACATGATCAAGAATACCTGACACGAGGCACTCCGAGGTGTGATGACTTAAGTGTGCAAGAGGCCTGTTCTGTTTCTCTTATTAGTCCCATAACAGTGTTCCTCATACAGTGTCCACACTTATGCCAATACCCCTGACTCTAAGACTATGACTGCAAATGTAAACAAAATGGGATGGTTGCATATATCATGAGCCGATGTCATCATGAATGGATTAATGGGTCTGAAATTGACTCATTACAGTGGAATAATATAGAACACAGAGACTTGTCAAATTCAGTAAATGGCTCTTCATAGCCCAACACTGTTACATGTCCCAGATCAGATCAGGTATGCTATTGCCGCATTCCAGACAACTTGGATGTCGGAAGTCGGACTTCAATTCCAACCTTGAAGTTGGGGTAGAGCGACCCAGAAGTGGGAACTCCGGCTTCAAGTGGCGTTCCATTGTACTTTCTCCTAGTAGGAGGTCAGAATTATTGACCTCCAAGATTGTCTGGAATGAAATTAAGAAATATCTGACTTCCGAGTTGTCTGGAATGCAGCATAAGTGTGGTATGGCCATACACATGGCCCTTTAGCAATCCATTATCAGTGTGTGCTAACAACAACTCTGGTGTTACCTTACACACACACGGTGCTGGCTCTGTAAATGGGAAAACATCGCTTGTGCCACAAACAAGATCAGCCAGTCAACACATTGCATCAGAGGCACAGAAGGAAGCACTGTCATTTGATTGGATGCTGAGCTTATCAATTGCAATCAATATCAACCAATCATGGATTGTACCTTTTAACCAATGTTAAAATAGTCAGGCTAATAAAGTGACATGCCATGGGAAACACCTCCTGGATAATTGATTCAAAGTTTGGGATATTATGGATCTCCCAAAATTGTTTCCAGTTTTAAAGTTAGTTGGTTTGTTTAACTTTAGTGACCAATCTAATACAGCTATTACATTACTCAATTTGTTAATCAAATAATTCAAATACATTGAGATAAAAATCTAGAACATTACATTTCTCAATATTTAATAGTAAACAATCTGGAGGTAAAAACAGCAAAACAACAACATTAAATATTGAACTTTGATGCATAAGCACATCCATAAACTCAAGTAAACTCAAACACCTATATTCTGATATTATGGATGACAAACAACTTCAGTTTCTTTTAGTCACTCTCCTTGCCATTAAAGCTTGGATAAGGACAATGGACATAGTACTTGTTATCACTAGTCAGAAGTACCGACATGGGATTCAAGTCAGATATTTGGAGGTATGTGTGCATGTGGTGGGCTGGGGGTTAAGGTTAGTGTTGGGTTTAGTGGGGACCACCACCTAATTTGGAAGTGTTAGCTCTAACACTGAATGGTTTCTAGTCCAGGGGAAAACATGTCTAATGCCTTGACACAATATGTCTGCTTTGAAAACTGCTTTGGAATTAAAAAGAAAACAAAGTCTCAATAAATGTTTCAGATACCATCATAGGTTCTGCTTAAATCTCTTAAAGACCAAAGTGATTCCACACAGGGACTTTCATCCTGGGATTTTAAGCTAATTTTATACCTCTAAGCATCCGAGAGGTATTTGCAGAAATATTTAAAATTTTAACAAGTGGAGGGACAAACTCTACAGTACAATTAAGTCAAAGTGTTGCCACATAGTAGAGGCACTGCTGTGGCATCAACTTCATATTTGCATTGTATGGCATCAGATGTGACTCGACAGGGCACCTCTGATAAACAGCAGCTCTGCTGATCACACCAGCCACTCTCCGGCACCTTCTTCTCTTTGAGATAATGTGCTTAAAAAATAAAGTTAGCTTCTGTTGAGCTACTAGCATGTTTGCTATGGTGTAAACATGGGGGCTTAACATTAATTTGATGAATGAAGATGTGGGTTGGGCATTAATGAAACGTTTAAGACACAACAGTTGGTGGAATAGGCCCTGCAAAGTGATTCAAAAAGGTGACTCCCGAGGGTTGAACAATCTCCTTTACTGTCATATCAAGAAAAAGACATTATCTTGATGATTAAGGCAATGAGCATTTTGTAAATGAATTTCGCTCAGTTGTTGCTTCATGTCATCCAATGACTTTGAATTAACTTAGACAGCTACCAACAAGAAGAGCAGCTCAGACATTCTTCAAAAAAATACTAAGGCACACAGACATAGATAAAATGTATACCTTTCTATTACTCCAATTTTCTTTGAAAAGAAACATCTGCTAAGTGATATAAATATAAATATAGTTATTGCCTGTCTCCCATGTTAAAATACTCATAATTGGCATTAATGTTCAGTTTTACCTCTCTGGTCCTGAGTGGGCAGACCCATCAGATCCTGGCAGAGAGGAACGGGGAGAAGAAGAAGTCGAAGGCGAACTTAATGGAGCGCATCACGCTGTGTCGCCAGTTGCGCTCGATCTTCACCTGACGGCCCTCGGGCACGAGGGAGGACTTGCAGTCCAGGCAGTGGATGGCCTTGAGCTCAAACACAGGAAGCTTGGCCCCCAGCCGTCCCTCCAGCTTGGTGCTGAACTCCACCATGCTCCCCGGGTCAAGGTTCAACAGGACCTGTTGGAACTCGTGGCTGGCCCGCAGGACAATGTCAGAGCTCGGGTCATCGACCGAAGGGCCGGTGCCGTCGAAAGGCATCCCCACGGTGACCTCGAAGCGGTAGCTGTCGAAGCGCTTGACGTGGCACTGGTGATTGGCCAGCATCTTGATCTGGCACATCTCCTCCTCCTCTTGCTGCTGTTGGAGCAGAACGTGCTGGGCCGACCCGTTCACTCCGGAGGCGGTCGCGTTGACCGGCTCACACTTGGGGTAGGCCTGTCCGTACAGGCAGCGCATCCAGTCAGCCATGAACACCGGCAGCAGATTGATGACCGACTGGGCCCCGTTCTCAGTCTCGGCCACGCGCACGTGGCGAAAGCGGCCCGTCCAGGTGACCCGGTGTCCCTCCAGGTGGCTGCACCAGATCTGCGTCTGCGCCATGCCCCGGGCCTGCCACGCCGGCGGACCGCAGTACTTGCTGTACTTCGGCCAGGTCATCGTGGAGTTGTACACCTTGAGCCCCTCCACATTGTATAGGTAGACCCCACAGAGAAGGATGATGGTGCTGATGCAGATCAGGATGAGCTTGACGGGGCCACGGTGGGTGATGGAGTGGAAGACGTCCAGGATGGACAGGCTGAAGCGCGTCCACAGGCGCAGGGTGACCGGAACGGCGCACACTGCCAGGGTCACCAGCATCTTGGTCAGCTCCAGTTCCACGAACCACTTGACCATCTGGATGAACAGCATCATGGCCAGGCCAACGGCCAGGACGGGCAGGGCGAAGAGCAGCAGGAAGTAGGCCACGCAGGTGCGCATGAGGCCCACGGGGGTGGAGTGCTGCAGCAGCACCACGGAGAACTCCCACCACATGAAGCACACCAGGTAGGGCACCAGGAAGCAGTAGGTCCCACTGAAGCCGCGCATCCTCGCCATCCTAAGCATCATGGAGAAGGGGGCGGGAGGGAAATCAAGATTATCTGAATACAGAACACAACAGATACAGCAGTATGCAGGAAGATGCTTATTTTATTTTTTATTGTAAGACATATAGGCCACATGATGTTCATACTTTTTTCGTCAGATCTTTCCCAGGGCCAATTACAACTAAGCAAGGCTTTGTAACATATGTAACATGTGACATTAGGAACGCACTCTGAGTGTCGCTGTCTCATATCATCCCCGCGATATATTGCGGGGAAACAAGCTCATTGCTCCCCTGATTCGGTGACATGGTGAGATTCAGATTTTACCTTATTACATTGTCGTCCCTCTGCTACGTTCCACTGCTAGCAACCTGACGATTCAGGCTGAAGATCAGCACCCATACGCGGAAGAAACGTTTTTCAACCTGTGCACTTTTCTGTATTCTGCAGCACTATGCTTTGAACGTCTCATTCATGACTGTTATTTAACCGATATCACTGAAAATGAATTACTTACTGCTCCCGTCTATGTCATTATTTGACAATCAATGTGTTTTCAATGTTGTAGCCTGTAGCTCGCCACGCTGTGGCACCCCTGGTAGTTCGGCGCTAGGGATGTAACAGTATGAAAATTTAACCTCACGATTATAGTGACCAAAATTATCACGGTTTTCGGTATTATCACGGTATTTCTAAAAGTGTGTTCAATATGTTCAGAAAGCACTATTACACCTACACAAGCTGAAATAGTTTCAAAAAGTGTGACAGCATTTACTATATTACAAAATAAAGGCAAAACCTTATCAAAAGTGCAACATTTAAACAGGGATGCTGGAACTCATGGGGGTGCTCATAGAGGGGGTTCTGAGGGAGGGTAAAAAATTGTAGATGCGATTCCTTTATTCTGGTGCAGGCCTACATCCTGACTGCACAAACAAACCTGGCTGAGCTGAGCATTCTTAATTCATAGCATAATGTTACCGTGGCATTGTGTGTTGTCCCATTCACTTTTTCCTTGGTCATGTTTAATTGGCTTTGTGCCACAGTTAAATCCATCAAGTATATAACAGAATCAGTAGGGTACCAGTTTTGTTTCATTGTACCAGGCCTACTGTATGTCAAAAGCAGGCTTGGATGAAGCTGGGAAGGATTAAACACACGGTTTCCACACCGTGGTAATCAACCGTGATAATCATGATATTTGAAATGAAAACGGTAATTGTTATCGTCAACATTTTTATCGCGGTTTACCATTATACCGGTAATCGTTACATCCCTATTTGGCGCCCAAGGCAATTGCCAGAATGCCCATGCCTTCCGCCGGCCCTGATCTTTCCCAACATTGCTTGTTTTAGCTACAGTGTGTTTTTTTTTTGTAAACATCACCACCAGGACAAATTCCCTTCGTGACCACAAGCACAAGTGACCACTAACAGGAAAAGAAACAAAAAACAACAGAAAGAAGAGGGCTCAACCACTACAATCATGTTGCCACCTCATCTTTTTGCCATACCCACCTGAAGAACAGGTAGAAGAGGTAGATGTAGAGTAGACAGGGCAAGCTGAGCTTGAGCACAACTGAGTGGCCCAGGGGCACGGTGGTAAACGTCTTGCCCAGCATGCGTACCATGACCATGGTGTCGGGCAGGCGGCTGGTCATGGTGCAGGCGGACGACGCCACCTCGATGAAGATGGCCTTCCGCGCGTAGGTGGCTGCCGTGGGGCTCAGGCTCATGTAGCTGAGGGCCGTGAAGAAGATGGCCACTGTAGACAGTTCCGAGCACGGGATCCAGCCCTTGTCCGCCACCGGGAAAGTAAAGATGACGAAGATGACCGACGTCATGAAGTAGAAGTACTGCTCCAGGTTGTTCCAGCCGAAGTTGGTCTCGGCCTGCTCCACGTCCAGACTGGGCTCGAAGCGCGTCAGCAGCGCCGTGATCGCACTGAAGTTCTCCCAGCCCTTGCTGCTCTGGAAGATGCGGAGCGTGCAGATCACCATGGCGATAAAAGAGAGGTAGAAGATGAACAGGGGGATGGCGAAGGCAAACAGGTCGATGGTGAGATTGCTGATGATGAAGAAGAAGATGAGGGCATTGACGTGGTGCGTGGGGATGATCGTGCTCAGCCACTGGACGCCGGCCCGGGAGGCCCAATCGACCAGCTGGTCCTTCATGGACAGGATGATGTTCAGAGGGTACTGAAGGCCCTGAGCATGGAACAGATAGAGATACAACAGGAGAAAACTAGTTTGGAAGCGTGCCACTATGGCAGGAGAAGGAGACAATACAAAGACTATGGACCCTAATTTAAAGTGTAAAGTCTATCAAGTTATTGTGCATGCAACTATTCAGCATATATCCCCATGCCATATATTCAGCATATATCCCCATGCCATATATAGCAACTATAGGTATCATATGGCATGGGGAGCAGTGAGCTGACTAATCAATATTTGCGGTTAAGGTCTTCATAATTTAAATAAATTAAATTAATAAATTATTATTTTTTATTTTTTTATTTTAATAAATGTATTAAAAATAGATTTTGCCTAGTTCTGAAATTAGCTATGGTCAGACTTAAAAAGTTGTATTACATTTCACAGAAAGGTATGTCAATTTAAACCAACACTATGGAGGAATGATCTATGCACCTTGGCATCAATATTCAAAGCCATTTAGTGCTAAGATGGTATGCAGTTATTCAACAACTAACTAAAAGAGTCACAGTCCCACGCGATCAACAATGTTACAACAACAATATCAAGTGTTCTGGGTGCACATTGGTAATTTTTAAACTTCACACTTCACGCTTACCAGAAAGTGAGCTTTAATATCGAGGGCTTACCAGAAAGTGAGCTTTAATATCGATGGCTCTCTTCATGGCAAACCTGCGTCTGTTGCCCAGCATCATTTCAGTGCCCCAGCTGTGCCTTTTCAACCTGCGGTTCGAGGGGACCATCTCACTCGATTCCTAATAACAAACACCACACGATATTGTACCACAGACCTACCGTAGCACCATGCTCACAATTTCATTGATATGTGTCAAAGCGTTTTTGCCTCATCTTAACTCTGGTACTGCAAGATACATTTATCATGGACAATGCTCGGAATAGATAAGCAAAGATACCTGTTTACACACATCTGTTTTAATAGACTCCTGGGCATCATTTATCCTTTCATCCTGAATGGTGACCGGTGCAATGCTCTCTGTGTATTTCTTGGTGATTTCCACAAAATGGTCTAGGTCAACATATTGTCCAGCTATGGGCACAGACAGGGTTGCATCAGTGGTAGGATGACTAAGAAATTATATTAGAATAAACACACCAAAATGACACATATGGTGTATGTGGATAAAAGCAACCTGTTACAGAATTGAATTGCTATTAAATGTTACGGTAACATCATGTGACAGGAACTGTATCCACCCGGAGACTTACATTCATTGGCCACCATGTTCTCCAGGAGTCTCTTTTGTTTGTCAATGGAGGTGGCCGCTGTTCCTGTGGAGGCAGGGCCACCTGTTGGTGAGGACTGAGTACAGCATGGCAGCAGTGTTTGTCAAACAGCTGCTTAACATTCCAGTGCAACTCGATCCAAGCATTTCATAAGCGCTCCCAAAGAGAGAGAGAGGGCACAGCCAGCTATAAGATGCCAGTCAAATCCCCTGTTACGTAATGCACAGGCAGCTCAGAACACATATCGCTGGGTAATTAACATGACTTCAACACCTCACTCTGCCCACAGTAAATACACAGGCCTGAGTTACATGGCCCAGATTTACTTTCTACAGAATGATACGGGATGCTTGGTTCAAAAATGCTTGAGTAGATGTATTGAAAAGCCATTCGTTATTGTTTTTTTTGTAAGGCAGCATTTCTGGCTTGCAGAGGTCCCTCTTGGCTTGGATATTTAGCAGTTACTATATATTCAACACCAGCACCTTCTTACAGTTTGCCACTTCAAAAAACTGTGCCTGCACATCAAGCAAATTTTAACCATTAGGGTAGCATAGAAGATCGACCTATTGACCAAGTAGTGGAAGACATTTGACCCCATCCAATTCTCATACATGCACAGAAAAATGACTGGCAAGTCAATAACTCAACAAGAGGAGTATAGCATAACAAACAAACAAACAAACAACAAAACAGCATTACTCTTCAGGCTGCAGCTTCCGCCATGCTCCCCCTGCGTGCCATACCTGGCACTGCATTGACCTGGTCGACATTCTGGAGCATTTCGGACATAGCCACGGTCTTCTTCCCGTCTGGATTGAGCTTCTGGAACATCATCATGGCTGCCCGCCTCACCGCCTGCTCAAACTTGCTCTCCGTTGAGAGCTTGCGTACCTCCGCATCATTCTTTGGAGTGATGCCTGTGTGGGAACAAGCACAAACATCTCTTCTTCAGATTAGCTGATCCTCTTCCAAGCATTCTCTTCTCTAACATGTTTTAGTAAATGTGAACAGACAGACACAGACACACTGTACGGAATCTATTAGACAAATATGACAAAGCTACCATCCCTCTACTGTATGCCTTTGCATGATCGTTTCTATTTCAATGGAAGAGTTGAGTGACAAACCTTTTGAATGCATTGCTGGCACTGTTCATATGGTCAATAATAAGGTACACAACTTTTGTAATTATTGTGATTTTTTTACATCTTAGCACAGACACCCACCTCTCCTCTGAATCCAGCAGCGCTGTAGCATCTTAGCCGCGTCCTTGCGGCCCAGTTTGGCAGCCTGCACAAACCACTCCACAGCCAGCTGTTCATTCTCTTCTTTGTCTCTCTCCTCGGCCAGTTTCAGGTAGTACTTACCCAGCTGAGAGGAAAAACCACAGGGACGACAAGATGGATGAATGAAATGATGAATTATTTAAAATGAAAATGGTGGCACTGGAAAATGCATCTGTGTATGTGTAAGACCAGTGATAAAATGATTGATTATATGTGTGTGTGTGTGTGTGTGTGTGTGTGTGTGTGTGTGTGTGTGTGTGTGTGTGTTTGCGCATTTGCATGGGTAATGGCGGATGCCGGCCCGACACTGGCCCACAGCAAACACTAAAAACATCTCATTGTCGTAACTGCCGCCGAACACGCAGAAAAAGATGTTTAATATGCAGTGTGTGTGTGTGTGTATGACAAGTGATGAAGTGGTTGGAAATGTGTGTGTGTGTGTGTGTGTGTGCGTGTTTGTGTTTGTTTCGCAAATGATGAATTATTTCAAATGAAAATGGTGGCATTTGGTTTGGTGAATCTTTGATGAGAATGGGATGCACATCATGTTACAGTAATCACAGCCTCAGTATGTTCAATCCTCTGTTTGTAGTGCAGATATGTTTATAATGACCATCTGGCTCTCACACAAAACTCTACCAGCAAAGATCCCTCTGACCTGGGCCTGAAAAGTCAATAACTATTTTATCCTCTTTTTACACTTATTCCTTTACCAGCCACTTTTATCCAAAGCGACTTACATTACAAAGGTCATTGTCCTTGGAGCAACTCGACATTAAGTGCCTTGCTCAAGGGCACAACGGTGGTATTGAACCCACAACTACATGCTAGCCCAGCTCCTTAGCCACTAGACTACCACCACTCTTAACTATAAGCTCTCCTTCAAACCTTCCACCATCCAAACAACCCCTGGTTATCTAAAGTGCACTTGAAGTACTCACAGTGAGCTACTGACCCTACTTGAGTTACTTGTGTAATTGACCCCTGAGTAATATACTGTAGGCCACCAATTTACGGTAACATGATTCCATGGCCAATAGATCATAAGGAGTGAACTGAGAGTTGTGAGAGAAATGGCAAGTGATAACAGCAGTGATATGGCAGGTAGAGGCACTTTCTCAAATACCATAACAGATTATCCTGGGGCATTTGATGGGTGGGGTATGAAGCAATCCCAGGCATTTAACCGTTCCACTCCACAACAACGGAACGTGTTTATTTCATGTCTCTTTCTGTGTGTGTGTGTGTGTGGGGGGGGGTCTGTCTCTGTGTATTTGTGTGTGTGTGTGTGTGTGTCTGTGTCTATGTGTGTGTTTGTGGTGTGTGCATGTGCATGTGCATGTGTGTGTCTGTACGTGTGAATATGCACATTAAAGTGCCTGACTGAGTGTGTGTGTGTGTGTGTGTGTGTGTGTGTGTGTGTGTGTGTGTGTGTGTGTGGGTGTGTGTGCATGTGAGAGTGCTATGGGTTATATTCAGAGTGCAGGCTCATCTTCCAGGAACCTGGAAATAGACACACACTCATGACTAGGACAGACAAGTCTGACCACCACCAGTTGAGGCCAAAACTATCGCAGTGTGCAGTCTGTAGTCTGCATGCCACTCCAAACATGACTGCTCAGAGTCTCCACTATATTCTATATTATGCCCTTGGCTGGCTTTCAGTCCAATATGGAAAGTCCGTTGAAAAAAAAAAATCAGTGTTCCTGTGTTCCAGTGATCATGTTTCTTCTGTAGACTCTCTCTCTCTCTCTCTCTCTCTCTCTCTCTCTCTCTCGCTCTCTCTCTGCATGTATGAGTGGGAGGGTGCTATTATGTGTCTGTGTGTGTGTGTGTGTGTGTGTGTTTGTGTGTGTGTGTGCGCATGTGTGTGTGTGTGTGTGCGCGCGCACGTGTGTGTGTGTAGAGGGGTTGGGATGTATGGTGTTCCACATACTTGGCTCTGATACTTTGCATCTCCACCCTTGGCCTTTTCTTCCAGCTCTTCAAAGGGCAAGTCCTCCTCCTCTTCCTCTGAATGAGACAGAAGCAATTAAACAGCTTCCCACTCTGTTGCAAATGTGCAAACAGGTATAAAGAAAAAACTTTTTAAAAAATTCATCACAAGTACTCACCTCCATTTGCTCAAACCACAAGGATTATTCAACAGAGTGGTAAAAGACCATGCTCATGTCTATAACTTAACCCCAATAAAGACTAGTAACCATATGGAAACATTTGTTGATAAAATCAGCCATGCTGTTGGACGTGGTTCATGCTCTTGTGAGACATCACATTCATACTTATTTTGCAACATTTTGCAGAGGGATGATTTAAACTTTTATGTGTTTGAATACAACTGAAACATTAGTTTCTCTCCCATCCACTGAAACAAAAGTTATTGATTGTAAAGACATAACTCAATTTAGTACATGCAAATTAATTTGATATAAAGAAGAACAGTTTCAAACCAAAGCCTGTGCAAACCTTTGAGATGTCTGTGTCTATGTCTATGTTTCATATGCTTTCTCCTCTTTTTCCTCTTTCTCCTCCTCTCCAACCCCCCTCCCTTACAGAAGGTGAGGATGATTACCTTCTTCAAAAGACTCTGCCCCCCCCCCCCCCCACTCCCTGCAGAAGGTGAGGATGATTACCTTCTTCAAAAGACTCTGCCTCTGCGGCCTTCCTCATCTTCTCTTGCATGATCACTCTCTTGGCCAGCAGTTGAAAACTCTTCGGTCGAGGTAAAGAGGGCTTTTGTTTTGTGCCAGAGGCTGACTCCGAATCAGGTGATAAGGAGGCAGCAGAGGAAGCTGCGAGCTTTGAGGAACTGGAAGACATGGCTGAGGTGTTTGGCGATGGTGCTGCGCTGGTGCCAGGAGGATTGATGGAGAAAGTACATGCTTTGATGGAGCCTGGGGAGGCATCCACTTTGGTTGTGGCTGTGAAAACAGGCAAGATGTTTTGGGGTGTCTTGGGAGTATCTGAGCAAGCTGTTGGGGACTTGGTGGTAGTGGTTTCAGAGGTGGAGAGGGATTTGGCAGGTTTCATGAAGCAGGACGCAGGATTGGTATCAATGACTGATTCTCCATTTTCCAGAGATGGCGGAGGAGGGGAGGTTGGAGATGAGTCCCTCAAATCCATAGCAGCTGCCAAAAAAGAAAGGACATTTGACAGGCTGGGACTCCTCAATTATAAGTGCCCTGTTATTTTGTTGCCTAGCAAGAGCTGGAGAGCAATGGGTGGCAGCTGTGGTTCTTGTGACCTTGCTTTAACTCTTTAAAGTCTCAGTGCTACAGTATGATAAAAAAGTAATCATTGTTAAATAGTGAATTATTATCATTATTATTATTATCATTATTATTACTATTAGTAGTAGTAGTAATAGTAGTAGTAGTACTATTATTATTATTATTATTATTATTATTATTATGTGTTAAGTATTGTTATGGATAAATGTCCATTACTCTAGGATTTGTCATTTTATCTGCCTCTCTTAATGAGGCACGTGGAACTATTGCATCAATTCACCATGATGACAAATCTAGAAAACAAAGCTATATGAATGCATCTGGTCCTTTATTTTTACAGTTTAGGCTATGTGTTTAAAATAACAATTTGAAGTTGTTTACATATAGCTATTTGAGAACACGCTCAAAATGTACAAACTACGTCAGTTAAGAACAAGCTTCAAGAGCACAGGTTAATAGTCTTGTAATGGCAACAGAGCCTGCTATATTAGAACTCCGGCGGCAAGTCCCTCAACAGGCTGCGAAGCGATTTACGCCCCGACTCTGTTTCAAGTACAAACAGGATAGCACAATAAAAAGTTACTTACATGATCAATTTGAACAGATTTGTATGAGAAATGAGTCCTGCATTGATTACCAGACGTAAACGAAATATTCGTGAAAGTTCATGTAGTTCCCGTCTGTCTCGCGAAAGAACACACGCTTTGAAGAGGTTGTCAGTAGCCTAATGGATCGTTTCAGCTGTCCAAGTCGTTTTATCAGCCCATTAATCTTTCTATTGGTTAATGTCGTTGTCCATCTACATGATCGTCAATATGATTGGTTTTCTTTACGTGTTGCAGTAACCTTAGCCTATAGGCTTATCGCTGGTTTAGCAGGGGATTTGATTCACGTACCCAAGATTTAATAACTATTTGACACAAGCACGGACACGTTTTTCGTCGCAGGCATGCACATGTTTTTATTTTGCCAAAAAATAGTTCACGCTAAACTTTTGCCCGAGTTGGTTTGGTGACTTGAAGTCTACTCAAATGGAGCAAACTCAAAAGCAGCATTGCTGTAGGCCTATGCCTGAAATAACTAATCCAGGAACAGAGGTGGCGTGCGGTCTGCAGTGAGAGACAACATAATTGTGCTTCTTTTAAAAATCGTTTAACCCTCTTGTTGTGTTCGCGGTCAAATGTGACCGATTGACGATTCTTTTCTTTAAAAAATATTTGTAATTTATTCTGACTATGAGGCTCCTTGACTTTGTTACAGGGCATCTGAACACACAAAACACATTTAGATAATTTTCACAATTTGAGTGTTTTATTTAATTTGAGAACATGTGTATCCGGTCAAAGATGACCGGCCATTAGAAATGAATGAGAAAAATGGTCAGTGTATAAAATTGAGTCCAGACACATACTTATTGATCAGATGGACTGTATGTGCCTCTGTAGGCTACATTAAAACGCACACCACACACAAACACACCCTCACTCCACCTCTTTGCTTCTATGCCAGCCCCCACTGGAACCTTTCCCCAATAGAATCTTCTTCCCCTTTCTGACTTACATGAGCTCAGGTCAGTGAGGCCTGCAGGCCATTAATAGCAAATGGAAGTTCAAAACTGGTTATATCAAATAGAACACAAGTTGATACAAAGGTATATCATAACATTAGATGATAATATGTGCGTTACTATGGATTTATAACAAGTTATAATGGAGCGGTCACTTTTGACCGGGAACACAAAACTAGTAGACTACATAAAATGAATGAATAGTAACATAAAAGGAATACAACGGGAGGGTTAACCACACAACATTATACTAGTCATCTGCTGCTGACTGCATTTAAAATAATAAGTAGGACACACGTTTATTTTTGCCACAGTTTTCGTGAAATTTTAATGGCCATTTCTGCCACAATAGCCTGAGATCTGCACTGTAGATCCGCACTCCCAATCATTCAGCCATTGTTATAGGTAGGCTATTTTACTTACCGTTGTCATGAATCTACACTCTAGAGACAGGCTAGGCTTGATGTCCAAAATAGCCTACATCACTGGAACAAACACATAAAGAAACATAGAGGCAGAAGCGAAAGAGTTCATTGATTATTGATTCAGTCAACAAAAACTGAGCATGCATCAACTCCACACCTATACTTAAAATGTTATATTTCTGTCAGTCAAAGGATAATACATAGCCTGTGTGCTAAATGCAATGAGGAGCAATATATTAGACTATATTGGAATTCAATTTATTTCCGTTGGTTTCAGCCGAATCCCTCAAACTGGTGCTGAAGGACAGCTCCCAGGACAGCCTTGCTGTTAAATTCACAACTTTGTTGTGAACCATGCACGAAACAACTCCTGCTAAATCAAATTCCTCTGAGTCGTCATAAATTCGTGGGCTAGCACAAGGCTTCATGGGCAGCAGGAACATTCGATAGATAATACGTTGCGGCTGGTCATCTCTGAGCAGAGCATTTCAAGAGATTCTGCGCTGCTCAAAATATTCGTATGCTAACCTACTGTAGCCTATGTCGCCGGGAGTAGTTGATCTGCTTTTTAGTGAGGGCTCTCTTGCCGACATCGAACTAGTTACTGCGCCATAACGGCAGTTTGTGGACCAACTGAAATTAGAGCACTGCATCAGTTATTCAGCGCACCCCCTCGCGCAGATCAAGGTTTCCCAGTTGATCTCACGCAGGACGACAGGCACTCTGCAGCAGACTGCATAAAGCATCTGCCCTGACCTGGTTTTAGTCTCCAGATTGCCACCCCGATTAAACATACTAGCCCATTGCGTGCAATGTCCGACTGCCGGCGAGAGTGGAACCGGGAGGATGAACTCCCAGTTTACTTGGCAGGGCCCATCACCACGGGCCCTACGCAGCGACAGAAACATTGCGGTATGTTCAGTTCTGTGGAGGGGGCATTCGACAGCAAAACCATTGATTTTGAGGCTAGCGCTGTGAGCCGGAGAGGGAGTCGGACCCCTCGGAGTGGAAGCAGAGAGCGCATCCTAGACGGTGACTGTGTGAGCGAGACAGCCAGCGTCCGCAGCCCCAACTCACCGGGAAATCGAGAGGATGGGCGCGAAAGTGTCGAGAGCACACATTCATCTGGGAAAGACTGCTTTTCAGGACAAAATAATGGAAAGGTGAGCTACGTGAATGGTAGGGTCTGTGCTAGCCAATACAAAGACGCCTTCCAGGGGTTCTTTAAAGAGTCTAAATATAGCCAACTTTAACTCACTTTCAGTGTACTGTTAATGTTATTTATTTTGTTGATAGGTATCAGGTAGTCTAGTAGGCTACTCGTTTTGCGCTTCTTTATTTGGAATCATTTTAACTATTCCAACATCTCAAGGATCGGTCAAATGGTGTTTATCCTATTCCAAACAATAACAGAATACATGGCCATGATAAAGATTATTATCGCCGCAGGCTCCACACGTCCCATCTGGCGGCTGGTTATGTTGCGGGCCGTGACTTTTTGGCCACCGCAGGACTTGGGAGGGGGCGCTACAGTTCACTCGTGAAACCACACAGAAACATACACACACTCACCCGTGAGAGGCGCTCATCACACAAAGCGGACGCTAGCCGTACCCCGATCGCGCTGTGCGTACGCGCTCTCGAGACACAAAGAAGGGCAAACCGGCTCATTGTTTCTAAGGCGTCTGTGCTCGTCGGCGGGGCAGGACAGCATGTCCGGGACAGGCTATCAAGGGAAAAAGAGCATCCCCCATCTGACGGTAAGATAGCTACGCGGCCTGGCTGTTGGGAGGAACCACTGCTGAATCTGAACCCAACTCTAAATCCCTACTTGCGGCGATAGGCGGAGGGATTAAATTCTTAGTGAGCCGACAATAGTGGAAGCCATGCCTGTCGTGCTGCTTAATGTAACATTATCACCAACCTTTCCAAATCACTATGTGACGAGATGAACCGAATATCAAAGTCATGCCTGGAAATTCCATCACTGCGTCGGATGCAGGGTAGCCTAATAACATCTTCGGTGACCATGATCAATCAACGCTAAAACTATATCGCCTTGTCAGGACATGGCAGGACAAATGGGATTCTTTGAGAATTTGATATTTAATAAAAAATCAGGTGATTGGCAAGGCGCAACAGGGTTCATTTGGAGGGCTTCAGGAAACGACAGTGGCGAGTGTAGGGGGCGGTGGCTGCTCATCAGGCATTCTTTCGTGGAGAGCTCAAAGCAAAAAGGAGCCACACCGTTTGCGTTTGAGATGCATTCAATTTTGGTTAGATTCAGCTGCCATAACGTTGATTGCAATTCATTTGACTGAATCAAGCAATCGATGTGACCTATATGGTGCCAATACACGAGTATTTCAGTGTCAGAGGAATTATGTGTGATGCCTGTGTCTGGGTACTGGCATCGTGAACAAAAAATAAACGTTGAGTGAGGAGATCAAGTTCTTTGGTTGGCAAATGCCTTTACTTGATCTCAGCTATCAATAAAGAACTGTTACAGAGGATGCTATGTTTTCTATGGAAACCAAACATATTGTACTGAAGACAGTTTATGCCTTCTTGGTAGGACCAACCCCACCCATTTTGAACTGATGTAAAAGAATGTAGGCTACCACAAATGAACAGTTAAGTGTAAATTGCCCCTTTGGTATGAAGCAAAGTAAAGCACTCAATAAAAGGTAAAGACAAACAACCAGCCTAATAGTGTATACTCACTATCTTTTTCACAGAGTGAGCGACTGCTCATCAAAGGAGGGAGGATTGTGAATGATGACCAGTCTTTCTATGCGGATGTCTATGTGGAAGATGGTCTAATAAAGTAAGTCAAATAGATTACAATGTGAGGGTTGGCATATACTTTAACATACGGTTTGTGAAACTGCATGCATGAGACCTCTAAATGTTGAACATGCATACACACTCATTCAGGCAGGTGGGGGAGAACCTGATCGTGCCCGGCGGGGTCAAGGTGGTGGAGGCGGAAGGGCGCATGGTGATCCCCGGTGGCATCGATGTCAACACCTGCTTTCAGAGGCCCTTCCTGGGGGTCACCCCTGTAGACGACTTCTACCAGGGCACCAGGGCCGCGGTGGCTGGAGGCACCACCATGATCAGTGCGTTTTACATAAATAACTCAGAAGATAAGACAAGCACTATGACATGGTTGAGTAAACATTCTGGCTTAGACTTTCAGTGTGTATGTACAATAATGGCCAATTTGGTCATCAGGCCGGAGAGATGTCTGTAGACTTCTGTCTGTTTAGATACTGTAAATAGATGGATGACTAATCATCTGCAGAAGGGAATTACATTGCCACAGCAGACAGACATATCAAAATGCAGACATTAACATAAACAAAAAAACAGTTAACAGACATAAGACTCAGACAGCCACAGAGTGCATGGACTCATCAACACTGCAGTGTGCAAAGAGTGGCGTGATCGGAACATCATTAAGACAGATCTCATCTTAAAACCTCATCACTTTTGCACATACAAACAGCAGACTGAGATGATCCTGTGTCAGACCTTCCACTGCACATACCTGACACCAGCAATTGTTTGCCTATGATATTTTCTCTGATGACACCCATTCTCCTTTTGTCCAGTTGACCATGTGACCCCGCAGCCAGGGGACAGTCTGCTGGAGGCCTTTGAGACGTGGCAGGAGGCAGCAGACAGGAAGTCGTGCTGTGACTACTCCCTGCACATGGACATCCCGCAGTGGCACGAGGGGGTGAAGGAGGAGCTGGAGCTTCTGGTGCAGGACAAAGGTCAGTGGCTGATCCGCTGCATGGCCCGGTCAGTTTCAGTATGTAGCATGGCCCGGTCCGTTTCAGAATGTAGCATGGCCCGGTCAGTTTCAGAATGTAGTGACAGACATGCATGCAAAGAAGTAGATTTATTCACATGAGGATTTTGAAATTTCATCAGAAAATAAAATGTTATTGCAAATATCTTAAATGTCTCTCTCTCTTTCTCTCTCTCTCTCTCTCTCATACATTCTCTCTTCCAGGGATAAACTCTTTCCTAGTTTACATGGCCTACAAGGACCTGTACCAGATGTCAGACACCCAGGTATTGGCCAACACTCTTTTACTCTATTGTTGTGAATCTGTCTTAGTCTTGCTGTGTTGAAGAGAGGTCAATCATTTATAATTTCTTCCATCTGGGTCCTGTGTGTGGCTGAAGCTGTACGAGGCCTTCTCCTACCTGAAGGAACTGGGAGCTGTGGTTTTGGTGCATGCAGAGAACGGAGACCTCATTGCACAGGTCAGTCTGCATGCTGGGCTGCACAGCTATCGGTGAACAATGAAGTCGGAACATAATGATGACATGCAGTTGTGAAGTAGTAGATGTTAGCTGGTGAAAGAGCTGGTCATGATATGACAAGATGGAAATGATAGTGATGACCTAGGATAGAAATAAAGTCTGGTAAATTTAAATAGATAGGGATGATGATGATGATGATGATGGTTGTGATGATTATGATGATGATGATGGTTATGATGATGATGATGATGAGGGTTATGATGGTGGTTAGGATGATGATTGATCGATGGTCACTGCTCATGATGGTCATGATGACAGTTCAGTAAAGATGTTCATAATAGAACAATGCAGTGGATCATGTTCCTCTGTGTCGGGGGTTATAGTGATGGTTACACTGTAAACTTCTCTCTCAGGAGCAGAATAAAATTCTGGATATGGGAATCATTGGGCCAGAGGGCCACCCATTGAGTCGCCCAGAGGAGGTAATGTCTACAGATCATTGAGCTAATTAAGGGATTACCTAATAAGGGCTAAACTAATCAGATAACTCCAGTATGAAAGTAACAGCCTACCGAGTTTGATTTGGCTCTGATTGGCTTCTTCTCACCTCTTAGCTGGAGTCGGAAGCAGTGTTCCGCGCCATTACCCTCGGAAACCGGGTGAACTGTCCTGTGTACATCACCAAGGTGATGAGCAAGAGTGCTGCCGACACCATAGCCCAGGCCAGGAAGAAAGGTGAGTGATGTCATCATGGCAGACATGGAACAAGAACGCGTATGACATGCAATGCAGTTATAAACATGCTATGCTATAAGCATAACATGTTGCCAAATAAGAGGAAAATACTCCACAGACAGATGGGGTGTTTATTTATTTGATAGAGTGAGAGGGCTACAGTTTAATCATAGGCGGAGTTTGATATTCAAGCCAGGGGGGGCAGACAAAAAAAAAAACAACTAATTGTAGCAGCTGAGACCTGGCCTACCACTTGGGGAACACAGCATGAGCACATAATGGAGAAAACAAACATGCTAAATAAATATATATATAATTACATTGTAACAATTTAACAATTCGTCCTTATGAAATCCAATGCAGCACGGTTGTCTTGAAACTCAATAGACAGGGGTGTCGCCTAGCAGTTGAAAACATTCGGGGCTTAGCCCATAGAGTCTGGTTGCTGCTCACTTTTGATAAATGAATCCACCGCCTCTAGCCTCATTTGCGCCACATTGATTGAATATTTTGTACAATCATATTTTGTCAATTGAAGAATGTAATGACCTGTTGCCATCTTGACATTTCTGTTTGCTATTAAAACGAACTATATAGCCTATAACCACCTAGCAGAGTGGAGTTTTAAATAACAAGATGCATCGGTTCATGTATGTGTTCACTCAAATTCGATTCTACAAAGGCAAAGTAAGTAAACTCCAAACTGTAGGCTATTGAGTGCAGGGCAGACCTAAACCTAAATCATAGCGAGAACTCCAAGAATCAAAGGAAGTGTTCACCTACAGTCTGATGCCTCTCCAAACGCAGAAATGAAGCGCAATCACACCATTACGTTAAGACATGTTAAGCAAAAAATATTCATATTTTGCTGTAATCCAATGACACGAATAAAAGTAATCCACAGCGATCAGTAGGCCTAGATCAGGGATGGGCAACTTTGATGATAGAAAGGGCCACAACATTTTCTTGTCGCTGTCAGAGGGACAGTAATTTTCGTTTTTTGCGTCCTGCATGCCTCATCAGGCTGGCCGTAATGTTGCTTTCGATGTGAAGGATCGCAAGAGAAGAAAACCTGGCTGCTCCCATCATCAACCGCAGCCCGTTCCTTATATTGTTGTTTTGTGCTATTTAAATTATTTTTAAAAATATCTGGTCACGTATTTCACTAATTTTTGAAACAATGCAATTACCCGTTTCCACCGGGGGGGGGGGGGTGCTCACCCTGCCCCCCCACAAACTCTGTGTATGAGTTTGATATGTCAATATTAAAGCCTGCAAGGCCATAGGTTACAGAGTATTTTAGAACAGCAAGGCCCTAAGTAGGGTTTTCACATCATGCCTAACAACGTCCACTTAGCTGTTCTTAAATTATCTGTTAACCTACAGCCTCTTGGGGCTTATTGTTTAAGTACTGCACCAGTTTTAGCAGTAGTAGTAGCAGTTTGTGGAGTCATTTTAACACTCCAAGTGGACCAAATTATATAAAATTTGTGAAATTAAGGTTCATATTTTGCTCTGTAGGTGCCGTAGTGTTTGGTGAGCCAATCACGGCCAGCTTGGCCACTGACGGATCCCACTATTGGAGCAAAAACTGGGCCAAGGCGGCGGCTTATGTGACATCTCCGCCCCTCAGTCCAGACCCTACGACCCCTGAACACCTCCACACTCTACTTGCCTGGTAAAAGATTGTGGCCAATCCAACTCCATCTTTCTCTTCACATACACATATCTAATTTAGTATTCATAAAGTCATTTGGATTATTATACAAAAATGAAACTTTGATGTGTTTTTGCGCAAAGACCAATGGACGATTGGTACATTGATACTACATGAATCCAAATGAATAAGCCATTTTAAGATTTAAAGTTGGATTTATTGGGTAGTAAACTGTGAGCACTGTGAGCACTGTCCACACAAATACAACTCTGTCATGCTTTGCATGTAGCACATAGCATTGAAACACATAACAAATCCAAATTAATTTATCAATGCACCTCCATTGATTTCAGAGATGTAAATATGCTGTGTTGTAAACCCATGGTTGAAGGCTAGCCTATCCTATAATATACACACCACTGAGACATCTTCTGGCCCTGCTGACCACCCACTGCTCGACTCGCTGAGTTCTGATCCACTTCCTCCCAGACTCGATTCTGCACCACACCTTGCTTTCCCTGGCCCCGTTTCCAGAAATAGAAATGCAGTGCTGGTGGCGTTCAGCTCCTGTTGCCATGGTTACATTGCCCCCCCCCCCCCCCCCCCCCCCATACTTTTTGCCTTGGCTCCCTCCCTCCAGCTTAGAGGCAGGCTGGCGAGAGAGAGGGAGATGTCAGTGCAATTAGAGTCTCTCTCCATCAGATTTGCACTACAAGGGAACACATATATTTTTAGCCTAGATGTTTTTCTGTTGTCTATTATTGATATGATACACTGTTTTATAATACATTTTGTAGATTGTAAAAGTCTCTGTTCCACTTTTTTTCAGTTTAAATTTATGAAAAACATTGGTTTTTGTTCTTTTTTTTACTTTTGACCCGCCATTCACCTAATCAGGTATAGCTTCCCATAACCTCATTCATTGTTCTAGCCTTCATTATAACTGAATCTCTGCATCTGACCATGGCTTTATAAATATAGTGGATAGGCTATTATATGAAAAAAAGATCTGAGTATCAAGGGCCACTCCTTATGTCCAGCCGGGCGTAATTAACAGGAGATGGCAGTGTGGTGGCTCAGTTTTTTGACTTCCCCCAGCAACAGCATGCAGTGTAGCACTGCCCACCTGCTTGCATTGCAAGGACATCTGGTGGTGGTCTACAGAAGTGCTTCAGACTCCACTCATTGCATAAGTCTTCAATGTCAGATGATAACCGATCTAGAATGATCTTTGCGTGTGCATGTGTGTGTGTGTTCCGGTGTTGATTTTTCCAAACGCATACAAATAGGTTTCAATGATCAGCAGTCCAATATATATCAACTTGTATAAACGTATACAACAATGTTGCATAAGATGTCAAAAAGATGTTTTTTAAACAAAGTTTGGGAGGAGCCTTAGGGATGATTGACAGCAATTAACTCACCTACTGCCGCCCCCAGGGTATTTAAGCCGACCTCCTTTTCCTCACGTCACACGCTCCGGCATTTGCGAAATTATCCCCCCTCCTCCTCTACTTGTCCATTTCACCGATTGCCCTGTTACTCATCCTCCTTACACAGGGGGGTGCAAGCGGTCATCTCTCTATCGCGATCTCTGCTTCAGGCATTCCAGGACCATGGCCAGCTACCTTGTCAAACATGCACTTCACCTATACACTCTAGCATAGCAATCATACCGACGGGCGAACTAGTGAAATATATTTTTTGCCAATCAACCGAATTGGGTCTAATGTGTTCTAATCTAATATTGAGTGTGTTTACTCTCACATTGGAAAACAACAAAGTATGTTTATACAAGTCTGCAGGGTTTAAGGACAGATGGAATTTATTGTACATTTTCATAAATTGCATTTTTGTAGTAGTACGTCTGACTGATTTTTTGTGCCATGGATAAAAATTTGTTCATTGGCTTTTGATAGCTGTTGTTGCATATGTACTTAACACAGTTGTTGCTGCTCTGTTTCTATGGTTCAGTGGAGACCTGCAGGTGGTTGGCAGTGCACATTGTGCCTACAGCACCTCTCAGAAGGCCATAGGGAAGGACAACTTCACTCTCATCCCTGAGGGCACCAATGGAGTGGAAGAGAGGATGGGCTTCGTTTGGGACAAAGCTGTGGTGAGAGAGAGAGAGAGACATATGTATGTGTTTGTGTGTGTGTGTGTGTGTGTGAGAGAGAGAGAGAAAGAGAGAGAGAGAGTTTGTGAGTGCTATATTTAAATTCTTAAAACCATGTTCAGAACTTTGAGTCGAATCTTAACATTTAAGGCATTTAACATGTATAGTTGTTGCGTATTTGCGTATGAAAAAGTTAGTCTTCATCTTGAATCCTTTTGTTTAGGCAATGGGAAAGATGGATGAGAACCAGTTTGTGGCAGTCACTAGCACCAATGCAGCCAAAATATTCAACCTGTACCCGCGGAAGGGTAGAATAGCTGTGGGCTCAGATGCTGACATTGTCATCTGGGACCCTGACAGGACAAGGACCATTACTGCCAAACTGCAGCAGTCGGTGAGAAAGGGGATGGGGCTGAGAGCCCGTGTTTGTATGAAAACTACTGTACAATGATGGAGGGTATTTTACCTATTTCATTTCCTTGTTAGCTATCCGAGTTATGCTTGTCATTGCAAGGGTAAGGGTAAAGGGATTTGATTGTATTTCTTGTTTTTCCTCTTCTCTCTGTGTGTTTTCTTTTTAAAGGAACATATATAAAATGTATGTTTGAAAATGACACCAGTCCTCCATCAGTGTACTTTGATCTCTATCTGTTAAATATGTTTGCCCATAGAAATCCAAATTTTGGTAGCATTGCTGTAATTACAGCCCATCACTCTCTCTCTCTCCATCTCTCTTTCCCTCCCTCCATCCCTTTCTCTGTCTCTCAGGCATTGGAGTATAATATCTTTGAGGGGATGGAGTGTCGTGGGGCTCCCCTTCTGGTTGTGAGCCAGGGGAAGGTTGTCTATGAAGAGGGCAAGCTTCATGTGCAACAGGGCACTGGCCGTTTTATCTCCCGCAAGCCCTTCCCTGACTATGGATACCAGCGTGTCAAAACCAGGAACAATGTGAGAATGCACTCTTTTATGACATTTATATGTGGTATTTGTTATACAGTACATACATTTATACATTATTTTTGTATGGAATCAGCATCTACAACAGTTTTAAAGATTAAGGATCTACCGGTACATACTTTTCACATATTCTTTTTCATTTCTTAGATATCATGTTGTTAGACAAAGATCTGATTGTTGTTGAGGTTTGTGTCTTAGAAACTGAAATCCATTTATCATCAGACGATGATAAAAAACTACTCATAGGTACTAATGTTAGGGTTCTCACCTTGTGCTTTGAAGATGATAGGCAGACAGGGTGTGTCTCGTGGAATGTATGATGGCCCTGTGTACGATGTGCCTGCCACTCCAAAGTACATCACCCCTGCACCTTCTGCCAAGACCTCGCCAACGAGCCACCAGCCCCCACCAATCAGAAATCTCCACCAGTCCAACTTCAGCCTATCAGGTAATCCCACTTCACTTCATTTGTTGTACAGCGATGTGTCCCATTTGCCAAAATTGCTCAAACCGTGAATTGTGATATCACAGTACACAGAACACTCCTAATTACATTCTAAATTATTACTTAGAATAGTTGTAGGCTATGTTTGGTTTATCTAGCGTTTTCAGTGACTTGGCGGCTACGTTTAGAGAAACTGAAGTCGCTCTTATTGGGTTGTTTTCCTGGCTTTTTAAATTATCTAGTCAATGTTGGAATTTTCGCTAAAGAGATGATTTGATTTCTGTAATGGTTTGCTCTTGTGTTTTGTCCTAGGAGCACAAATTGATGATAACATCCCACGACGTTCTGGCCATCGCATTGTGAATCCCCCTGGTGGCCGGTCTAACATTACTAATTTGGGCTGAGCTGACTGCATGATGTGTGTTTGTGTGTGTGTGTGTGTGTGTGCATGTGCTGTGCACGCATACATGTGTGTGTGTGTGCATGTGTGTACACTCCATGTGTACAAATTAGTACAAATGTGTACAAACCAATGACCATTGTTATGAATCCATGTTATTCTGCTATCACAATCTAAGCTGTCAAGGCAAGACCTTAGACAAAATCATGACATTTAAAAAAAAAAGACAGAAATACACAACACACATCTCAATCACTGAACTATAGAACGGAAATAGTTAGAATGTAATGAATAATGCGTCATATGAAAAACCTTTTCCCTCTGAGACAACCTCTCAGATCTTCTGTTTGACATTTTGCCTGTGTAAACCTATGTGTTGATATTATCTATTTAAACGATGGTGCTCTCCTTTGTGACCAGCTAGTGAATCTAAAGCCCTCGCAATATACACCATAGTGCTGCAGTGATGCCTATTTAAATATGAGTTGTCATCAGGTGCACAGAGCTCTTCCCAGACCTGTTTGTCAAGTGCACTGTTTATCCATTCTATTGTTGTGGACTGAGGAATACCACAATGGGCTTTTCTCTGTTATAGAGGTTGGTGCTTATACTTGCATGGACGTATTTTTACTTGGATGTTGAAATTAGTTGTTATTCACTTCTATTGCAACTGATATGGTCTGTATGTTTTAGATACACACACTGTACACTCTTTCAAAGGTACTGTTGTGTCTTTGTTTCATATGAAACATACCTTCACACACTGTGGTAACTGCCAGCTATGATGGTTTAAACTGCACCGGCTCCTTTCATAATAGCATGCACAAAATCTTTGTTGCCTGTTGTCACATTCGACACATATGCAAGCACACTCAGTGACAGGACGAACACAATCAGTCACACACCTCTGCAGACTGCATATGAAGGAAGAGTTGCGTATAGCGCACCATGGTTGTGCCTGGTGAATCATATGGGGGCATCTTCAGCCACGCTGTGGGGAAGACCTTTGTGATGTTGAGATATTTGACTCCCTGAACGGCTTCTGCTTCCCTCCTTTTGTCCTGAAACTTAAACCTTTTTGTCTTCACTTTGGATGAACTGTGATGTCTTGTTGGCCATGGCATTGAAGCGAATGTTCTTCTATGGTTGTTGTATGGTATTTAAATAAACTCACAGATCAGTGAAACACAAGAGAACATTGTGAAATAAAATCCAAAAAATATGGATCTGTCTTTTACTGAATTGTGAAATGCACTTACACACTTTTATGTACACTGTAAATTAATGTACAACAAAATATATACTCTTGCTCTCTATTATATTATATTGTTTTATAATAAACAATGGCAACTTTTCCTTTTGTATTAACATAATGCCAATAAGCAGCTCCAGATATTTTGATTTTCTTACAAACTTCTAGTCTTCAAACTTCTAGTCTACACAAACCATTAGAAACTCACAATGGACAATCTTTACAGAATTTCACGTATGAAAATTCACATGTACTGAAAATGACACTGCCACATGGCTAAAGCCTGTAAGACAATGTGGTAGACACATGGAATAAAAAAAGAAGTGTTTTCATCTTTTTTTACATAAAAAAAAGGCATGTCCAAAATTACATGTCCACTGTTCTCTGTTAACCATTTCTTGCCTTGTTTGGCTGGGGTATTGGGGTATGAATAATTTTGTTCCCAACTGTGTCTCCCCCCCGCCCCACCTCTCTCTCTCTCTCTCTCTCTCTACATATACAGAAAAGCCCTGTGGTATTCCTCAGTCCACAACAATGTATGTATATATATATATCTATATATATATATATATATATATATATACAGTTAAGAACTAAATTATTCATACCCCTGGCAAATATTGATTTAATGCTGATTTGAAATCTGAAAATGACACTGTCACATGCCAAAAGTTTGTAAGACAATGTGGGAGAAACATGGAATTAAAAAAGGGTTTTCATCTTTTTTTAACATTTTTACGAAAAATGGCAAGTCCAAAATTATTCATACTCTTTAAATAATCAATGGAAACCTCTTTATTTGCATTCACAACTTTCAAAATGGTTCTTATAATATCTACCTAGCCTCTCCATGTCTCCACAATAATTCTAGACCACATCTTTTTAACAGCAATCCAGGTTTTCAGTCAGGAACGGTAATCTGCCATCACTCTGGCCTTGTGCTCACTTTTTTTTGACGGATTGAGGTCTGGACTCAGGCAGTCTGCCGAGAGACCTGCCCCAATGGGCATCATTGATCCAAAACATACAGCCAAACAAGGCAAGAAATGGTTAACTGAGAACAATATCAACATTTTAGAGTGGCCCAGCCAGAGTCCAGACCTCAATCAGTCAAAAAAGTTCAGGTCCAAAGTGATGGCAAATAATCGTTCCTGTCTCAAAACCCAGATTGCTGCTAAAATGTGCGGTCTACAATCATTGTGGAGACATGGAGAGGCTTGGCAGGTATTATAAGAATCATTTCGAGAGCTTTGATGGCAAATAAAGATGTTTCCATTGATTATTTAAAAAGGGTATGAATAATTTTGGACATGCCATTTTTCATAAAAATGTAAAAAAGATAAAAACGATTATTTTTTTGATTCTATGTTTCTACCACATTGTCTTATAACCCTTTCAACTGCATGTGGCAGTGTCATTTTCAGTCAGAACAAACATATTGGTCAAGAGAATATTAACATTACATCAATATTGGCCAAGGGTATGAATAATTTTGTTCTTAACTGTATACATAAGCAAATAACTACCTGTAGTATGAAAGGTTCTATATGCAATACTTGGACAGGAACAATCTATATGAATTAATACATTTTACATATGCAACATTTTAAGATTTTATATATAGATTCTATAGACAGAGATAAGAATATGCAAAAGAAAATGTGTTGTCACAGTCCATACAAAGGCACAGATATATAAAATGTATAGCAGATGCTGTAACACATGCACATTTAAACCTTCACCCAAGCACCCTATTGGGTGGGTGATGAACACATATTCATCTTACAACCAATTGTGCACAACATACTATAGCATATAGACATCCTGCTGGGGAGCTTAGTATAGTGACACTCAGGCTATAAGGGCCCAAAGCTAAGTAAGCGCTCTACCATTTGTGCCTTTACTGTTGACGTCTGATAGGTTAGGAGGTCAATAATGTTGGATACATTGTGGGTCAAAATGGATATAAAGTCAGACAACATGCACAATCGCAGAAATAGGGTACACTATTTTTTTTATCTGTGTTTTCTTTTAGAGATTTTTTGAGAATACAACAACAAAGCCAGAATCTGTTTCATATAGCTTGAAATAGATTTGCCAGGAGGTCTTTGGGGTGATATGACTTTGCTATAGTGTGACTTTGAACTATCTGTAAAGTGTTAATTATACAGGTTGCAGGATGAGTAGGATCAGGTTCCCACCAACATCATCACCTAATTTATATAGGTAGCAAATTTACTTTAATGTAACAATTACAGTAATTTTCAGTAATAATCAGGAAAATTAAACTTTGCTTGTTTTTTTTTTTTTTCAATCTGTAAATTTGTATTAAATTAATGCATGACAGCAATATTTTGAAAATAATTATACAAATGATTCTACAGGGAGGTCCCTTTAGTTAATTTACCACGTGCGTTCCATCAGCATAAAATTCGGTCCTAGAGGCAAATGAAAGTCGCCATCTCCTCTGAAAGGTGGCACGTGTTTTTTTGAGTTGCCTGCAGTGGCTGTGTGGTGGCACGCACCCTAGTTCATCTTTCATGCATGGACTGTAAGCTTCTATTTCGATTTCGATAAATTTCTTAAGACGGATGGAGTTCACAACATTCTATGACAGAGACGCAAAAGTTCACTGGAAGATAACAGATCCTGAAACGGGTACTTGAAACTTACACTGAAAAAAAAACGCTTCACACGTCAATGGCAAACAGTACTGGCAGGAGCACTGGAAGGGATGAGATTCCATCTCGGATCCTAATGGGATGTGTCTTTGTGCTGCTTATTTTGTGGACGCTATTTGGAAACTTCACCGTTTGCGCAGCAGTTTTGCGATTCCGACATCTGAGAGTCAAAGTCACAAATATCTTTATTGTTTCCCTGGCTTTATCCGACCTGTTGGTGGCCGTATTGGTGATGCCCTGGAAGGCGGTGGCTACGGTCTTGGGTCACTGGCCATTCTGGAAATTCTGTAACACATGGTTGGCTTTCGACATCATGTGCTCTACAGCTTCCATTCTTAATCTCTGTGTAATTAGTCTGGACCGTTACTGGGCCATCTCCAGTCCGTTCACATACGAAAGAAACATGGACAAGAAAATAGCCCTCATTATGGTCAGTATGACTTGGACCGTGTCAGGCGTCATCTCGTTTGTCCCGGTTCAGCTTAACTGGCACAAGGCAGAGCAAGAGACAACTGAAGTGGTGACAAGCCAAACTATTGATAACTGTGATCCGAGTCTTAGCAAGACGTACGCTATATGGTCCTCGATGATCAGCTTCTATATTCCTGTGGTTATTATGATTGTTACTTACACAAAGATCTATCAGATTGCTCATAAGCAAATACAAAAGATATCCTCTTTAGAACGCGCCGCTGAGCATGCTGTTAACTGTACATCTAGCGAGTTTCCTTGTCCCCACCCGAAAGCAGTAAAGTTGTCAAAAGAAACCAAACTCCTCAAAACGTTGGCCATCATAATGGGTGTATTCGTGTGCTGTTGGTTCCCTTTCTTTGTCGTGAATTGTACGGTGCCGTTTTGTCAGGAGCCACAGAATGACGAACCAAAGTGTGTGAGTGAGACGACGTTTGAAGTGTTCATGTGGCTTGGATGGTGCAACTCATCTTTGAATCCGATCATTTACGCGTTCAACACGGACTTCAGGGAAGCATTCGCACGCCTTTTGGACTGCTGCGGCGTCTGTAGCAGCGAACCACCGGGGACACTGGTCATGAGCCAACATGCGTCCAACAATCAGAACAGTTCGTTGAACCTTGCTGTTTCATATGTTAACATGGGGCTGTATATTCAACCTGCGTAGAGGTAATATACTGCGATCCCTATCCCGATGTGAACATTTCCCCTGATAGGATAATTTTAACTTTTCAGCAGTAGGCCTACTGTATGTCAGTGGTAAACTTTATACATCCTTTATAAAGTTTATCGAGGATCAATTTATGCGCATTTGGAGACAGCAGGAAGTCACCAACATCGTAGGCTACCTGCCCCATGTGGAGCAATAGTCTATTCTATAAGCACACCCTTAGCAATAAAGTTTTCAAAAAGAATAGTTCTTCGTTCCAGTTCCAATTACGGAAAATCACTCGTTGAACTTGAATGGGACTGTTGTGCCCAGCGTTTGCCTACCGCTTTACTGCATCTTTGATGTTCCATTAGCATTCCCAGTGATGCAGCCTCTTTGCGAGCCGAGCCCACCTTCATAAATAATTGGCTATTTCACTTTTATGAAAGGGTCGGTGCTTCTGTTTCACTGAGCGCATACAGAGAGCCCAGTCATGCACTGTCAGAGCGGAACTTCCGTGAGGTCGGGGTGTTTGCGTTTTGTCTTTGTTGACATTCATGGTTGGATATTGGAGAGCACCTCAGATGACGCCTGAATTCACATACATTGCTTTTTGCTACCGGGCTACATTTTGACATGTAAAATCATTCCAAACACATGCTTGGGCAGCTTTAACTGTGATATTTTGAAATATGCATGAAAATGTCTTTCTACATTTCTATGGGTTACAGTGTGCATTGAACATGTGATTAAGCGAAACGGGCCTTACAGAGTGTTGTTATTTATTCAGGATCAGCCATTTCGGTGTCAGAAGAAGAGACATGAATAAACCATGCAGATTACTATTTTTGTGCATGTGTGTGAAATAAATTATGTTGCATAAACACGAAACATGAAAAATGTATTTGACTGTTGCATTTTATTCATTTCAGCTCACTTTTTTATTTAGTGTTATATATTAAACATAAATGTTTATCAAAATAATGTCACAAATATCAAAGTAATGTCACAAATGCTGTCCTGCTGTTATTAAGCTGTAGTATGAATGAAATAACCTCTACGCTTATAGATCTGAACATTTCAAACTTGAAACATTCTACTGACCTTATCCTTACCTGTTATTGATTTGAACATTGTCAGGGGATGAGTCAGTCAGTAGTACATTATTACGAAACTGGCCTATTTTCATTCTTGTGAAACAGAAAAAAATAAACAGTGCCAGGTCCTGGTCAATATAAAACCCCCTCATTGTGGACCATGGACAGTTAATATTTGGGATTCATTATGCTAAGAGAGACTGTTCTGCTGAGTTGCCTTGCACTGGGACTCTGTGCAGCGGCTGACTGTAGTAAGACCCTCATGTACTATTCAGGCTGTTATTTTATTATTATTTTATTTTACTATTTCATTATTCATCTGAAAAGCCAAGAGATGCTGCTGTGATAGGATCACTGCAAAAATGTAATTTTTTTTGTTGCCAATATTTCTTCTTAGATACAACTACCCATGACCTACACAAAAATCTGAATTTAAAGAGACACCATGCCAAGATGAGAATTATTGGCCAGAGCTGCAAGGAAATTAAAGACACATACAATGTGGATGAAGGTAAATAATCACATATGACACGTCGCAAGGTGTTATGTCTTTTTACATACCTGTCCCAATATTGCATACCTGTCCTGTTAACATTTTATAAAGACGTGAAAGTTACTGTATATCTTAACTTATTTTTCTGTGAGTGCCTCTCAAACCATCTCATAAAAGTTCCCCAAGAGGAAGAGGTCTTTTCATTGCTTGTACAGCTAATATAAAGACCAGGAGCATGTCTCCTTAGACATGTAAATTAAGGAGGATGCTAATCAGATAACCAAAAATGTTTTGTTTTTTAATAGACGGCATTTACTACCTTATCACTGAAAGTGGTGTCGTCTACCAGACATTCTGTGACATGACCACAGCGGGTGGAGGCTGGACCCTGGTGGCCAGTGTTCATGAAAACGACATCCTGGGAAAGTGCACCCGGGGCGACCGCTGGTCAAGTCAAAATGGAGATGACCCCAGCAAACCAGAGGGGGACAAGACCTGGGCCAACAGGGTTATTTTTGGAACTGCAGAGGGTGCCACTGATGACGATTACAAGGTACCTTGAAAAAAAACATACTTGGATTTTTATTTGATCTACATGTGATATTTTGAAGACAATCATAATAGTTATATTAGGATTCTCAGTCTCTATTGAGGACCAACAATATAGTCTGCAGATTGTAGGACTCTCAGTTTGTGTCTGCCGTTATAAACAGTTAAATGTCTTCCGAGATGCAACCTCCGTTGGATCTGCTATTAAGCTTAGGATGACAGAACGAATGAGCTGCAGAGTCAACATTATCACACCACAATAAGAGGATTACGGTGAATAAAACTGGGTCAATATATTGTGCATTTCGTGCAATAGAGTTCAAAATGTCAGTGACATCTGTGTGCAGTCATCGGGTCATGGAAGGATTTATAACTAATAATTTATAAGTAGTTCTCCCTGTCCCTTTGTGACAGCATAACACTGATTAATATTGGGGCTTTAAAGTAGGGCAGCAATGTGTGCCTACATTTGCAGTCATGAGACAAACGGGTCACCCAAACACGGATAATAAAAAGAGTGTTATGAGAGCAGAGATTCAGAACAGACATTTAAAGACATAATTGTTGCTATTGTTCTGTCATATATTGTGTAAAAAAGGGCCAACAACTTCAGATCAACCAGTCGCCTCAGACACAACCATTTCTTAACCTTCTCTCCACAGAATCCTGGGTACTACGACATTAAAGCCAAGGACGTCTCTATATGGCATGTACCAAATAATGAAGAACCTGGACTTTGGTCCAACTCCTCTATTCTGCGCTACCACACAGACACACATTTCCTCGATAAATATGGAGGAAATCTTTACCATTTATTCAAGGTACAAAACTTAACATCCACTGACATGAACTGATAGGCTACATGTATTTCAGTGTAAAGCATGGCACTGTTAAAGTTATTCATTCTGCTTCTTGAGATCTACAGTAGACCATGTATCTGAACATCTGAACTATGTAAAATACAGAAACATTTAAGTCAGTGGCATACAGTTTGAGGAATATCTACAAACATCTGAATGTAATCATATACAATTGTTACACAGACACATGTCCAGGACTCATAGATTAGAGATCTACACTAGTCTTTATATTTATACAGGCATGGAAGTAATGTATTAAGCCGTAAACAGTGTTGTCTCTTTGTGATCTGGTGTGCTCTGAAGCTCCACCCTGTGAAGTATGGCATGGGGGAATGCAAAGGAGGCAGTGGAATCCCAATCCCTGTCATCTATGATGAAGGGGATAAGGAATCTACAAGTGAGCTCTATGGGTCTGCTGTAAGAGGTATGGGTGGATGGTGTGATAGGCAAAAAATACCTTTATTCCATGACATCTAGGAAATGACGACTTATGTCATCTTATTGCAGATGAATTTGAACCTGGCTTCGTTACCTTCAGTGTATTCAACAGTGACAAAGCACCTATGGCCATCTGTTCTGGCATCAAGCCAACTGGATGTCAGCCTCAATATGTGAGTAAAGCAATTTCATATGTTATAAATCAAGAATGTAAATAGTCTGAAGACTCTTTACTGAAGAATCTAACACCTTATGCTCTTTTTCAGTACTGTATCGGTGGAGGAGGGTATTATCCAACAGGCACATTAGTTCTGTGTGGGGACTTCAATGCTTTTGACTGGACGATATTTGGTGGCGCTGGGCAGCACAAGGCAGCACAGAAGATGATAGATGCATCCATGCTTTTATTCTACCGCTGAAATTACAGATTGAATTGTGCACTGACACAACTGCATATTTAAATAAAATTGTGATACAATAGAATCTACTTGTGTTGTTTGTTTTAATGGCATAATTTAGACAAAGGAGCATTTTAGGAAAAGTGTTTCTTAAACATTTGAAACCTGCTGATATGACTGCATATTGTCAAAGCTAACCTCCTAATCAAGTGTTAAGCATTCGTTAAGGGTTGACCACTGCATAAAACGGAAAGCAGAATCTATGTGACAAGCAAAAAGCTACAGTGTCCTCCACATTTATTTGCACCCCTTGTAAAGATACAGTAAGTAAAAAGTATCAAAAATGATCTGGAGCAAGTGGCTAACAACGTCCATACCACTTCTGGGTGGTATGCAAGGAACCAAGATCTGAAGCGTACCTGCAGTCATCTTCCAATCCCACCCCATCATAATAATCATCTTTTGGCATTTTATCTTTTCTTTTATTGTTTCATGATGAAAACAATGAGGGAAACCCAACTTTGAAGGCAAGCAAATTGATTCTGAAAAGAAAAGACCTTCATTTGTTTTTAACAAAAACACATAGGCCTATCCCACAGTTATGCCACCCCTGCATTTAATTCTTTATAAAGCCTCTCGTCAATCTCTTATGTCTCTTATAACATTTCATAAAGGTGGAGAATACAATGCAGATTGTCCAGATTCCAGTCCTCTATTCCAGGGGTTCTCAACCTTTTCTGCTTTAGGGCCCACCTATTCATACTTGTCACAGGCTAGGGCCCATTAAAAAAGATCCCCAATTTGGACAAGAGTTTTTGTAGCTGAAGTCCGTTTTCTTTTCTTTTGAAGTAGTCAGCTGGCTTATATGCCTCTAGATGCCACTTCAGTTTTGGCTTCAGTGCCTCATTTGATAGCATTAAGCCACATTCAGTACACTGGGATTTGGGCTCAACGTCCCCTCCATTGATCATCATATTTTATAATTTAATCAAAACCATAATAATTTAATCAAAACCATATTTTATGTATTTTCGCAGAACCTTATAGTATCTATCCTAAGTATCCTGTTGTTTAAAGTTGAAATGAATAATGTAGCCTATACCACTTTGATAGCTGTTACTTTGAAGTTTAACAAGGTTACTCTAAAACTGTTTTTCGCATTTTGCTGAAATATAGCTTAAACTTGAAAACATTTCACGATCCACTAGATTGTGCTGTGCAGGCCAATAATGGGCCCGGCCCAGTAGTTGAGAACCACTACTATTCAGCATTTTCATTTTAAGCTGATTTCATTTTCAGATCAGGGAACTGAGATGACCATGGCAGAAACTTGATTTTGTATTCAATACACTATTTTTACATTGATCTGAACATAGACTACCTTTTGGATTCTCTTATTGTAGGCTACGCACCTTTTTTAAATTGTCCTAGAATTGTTTGCTTTAAAAAGCTTAAACTGTTTACCATGTTGTTAGTTGTTAATGTAATGTAATGTAATGGATCATTGACCTGCTGGGTTATCCAATCATGATGACCCATTCTGTCTTCCAGATTTTTGATTTAAACTGTCAGGTATTTATATAGGCTACTGTAGGCCTATCGGTATACTGCATTTAATACATATTCTCAATAGGCTATATTTCACATTATGTGGTAACTTCCCATTGTGTTTTCCCAGAAGTCTAGATTCAGAAGAGAGGTAGGCCTAGGCCTTTACTGTAGACTACTGATATTTGGCAAAGCTCCCTATCTATTTTCATTGGCTACTCATTATCTCACCTCCAGGCTACTGGTGTACTTGTGGATTTGTACTTGGACCCCTTCTATTTTCTATTTACACTACATCCTGAGAAATCAGTCACTAACATGCCTTCAAAACAGCCACTTTTTGTACTGTGCAGGACCATAGCTCGGCAAGACTTTTACGTCTACGCAACAACAACCCGGAAGTTATTGCCACACTGGTCGCAGTGTGTTCCGCTGAAGAGAAGCAGCAAAGCTTCCTAAATTGTTTTCAGATCTATTTCAGTTAGATACAATTTTGACTATATGTTACTTGTTTGAGGGGTTGATCAGCACATGCATTGGTGCTATTTTGGGATTTTTATTAGCTAACCTATCTTAAAAATATTGACTTTTGCGCGTTCCTCTCCATTGGAAATGTCTGCGGAGGAGGCGGACAAAACCACGACTGATGCTAGCGCGGGTGACGAGGAAGAAGAATGGCTATATGGAGGTTTGTTGTAATGTTGTTCTAGCATTAAGATATTTAGAGATGGAAGTTACGTTATTTTGACGAATTGTTACAATGCTCACCATGCTGGTGCGACATTATAATGTTTGCTAATTAACGGTAAATTTGACGTAAACGTAGTCATTTTGGATGCAGTCAACTTTAGCAATAGCATGGTGCGTGCTAGTTGCAGCTAGACTATTATTGCTTTGGTTCACTCGAATGCTTTGTCGACATGCGGCGATTGTTTTTTGTTTTAAGTTGCGTTAATGCAACACTGTGATATTCGATAGCTCGTGCGGCACTAGTTACTTGGCAGTCGCATGACTTTGGGAAATGTTGCAAAATTAGTAGGCCCAAGTTCCAACCTTAGCTTGCAAAGCGCTGTTTAACGTGAAGTTACATTATCAGTTTTGCTGTATGCTTAGCTTCTTGCTGCAAGCGAAACTGCAAGTATTTGATCATATAGAGATTATTTCGATATGTATATCTGCAAACGTTCAGGAAATATTGTCTGTTGCTACTAGTGTAAACTGTCAATAGAATGTGCTTTACCCATCTAATATTCCCAACTGGATTTGCATTGATGGCTGTGCTCTGGTCAATTAATCTTGGCCGTGGACGTAGCAGTGGTTAATAGCTTTCTTCTTTTCTGCTGTGTGTAGATGAGAGTGAAAATAAAGACAATGAAGAGGAAGAAGCCAAATTGACAGCAGCTGTAAGGTGGGTCTGCAAGGTCTCATTTTGATGGGTCACTAACCTTCACTGTTAGCATGCTGGATGATAAATGCTTATTTGAAAGGGTCTGTGTTTTGTAAATGCTTATTTGAAAGCGTCTGTGTTTTTGTTTGTCAGTGCTGCTCCACCTGCCCCTGTCACAGAGGAAGCCACAGGCAATGGAGTGACCAGTCAGGTAAATTACTCTATGCAGGTCAAAATTGATGGGAACCAAATGCACTTTTCCATTTACACTTGTGGCTGCACTGTGCTGATGTAATTTCAGGTTTATTGTATTTATTGATCAAACATTTTACTGCAGCGGTGTTTTAATATATGCTTTAACTACTCTGGCTGTGCAGTTGCTATTATGGTTCATGAGTGACATTTTAAAAACATTATTATTATTTATTTATTTTTTATCCAGAGTGACTTTCATTTTTGTACAGATAATCATTTCCGAAATTCATGATCAGTATGTTGCTCAGTTGCGCCACAGGAGAACATTTTACATAAAAAAATGATACATTTAAATGATTTTCTCACCAGAAAGAAACACCTGCTGAAGATGAGGACAGTGACAGTGACAGTGATGATGATGACGATGACGTCCGAGTCACCATTGGTGACATTAAGACTGGACCTCCACAGTACACGTAAGTGTTGCATTAAGTTGCTGTCATATGATAACTCCTGAGTTTGACTCTGATCAATATGTGGTGTGCTGAAACGTTAGTCGCGTCCAGTGCTATTCTTCTGCTCCAGCTCTTCCTTTGGGTTCAATCATCGGAAGTGGCCTATTGCACTTTGCTAAGTTATCTTATCAGCACAGCAAGACTTTTCCCAACCAGTGTGAGACTTAACACAACATTCTATGTTGTAGGACCTATGGAGCCACACCAGTTAACCTAAACATAAAGACGGCGGGTAGCAGACCCTATGGGGCAGGTATGCATTCTGAATATGTTAGCTACTGGTAAATATTTATTAAAACCAATTTTTCTCTACCCTTCATTACATCTTGAGTCCATTTACTGGTTTGTGCAATATGTCGTGCAATATGACGTGCAAAATCATGTCAGTCTTGAATATGTCCAAATATTATGCAGTGCAATTCATGTATTATGTGTCGGATCTGTGTGCAGCCTCTGCCAAGCTGAAGGGGGTGGACCTGGATGCCCCTGGCAACATCAATGGCGTCCCGGTACTGGAGGTTGATATGGAGTCCTTTGAGGAGAAACCCTGGAGAAAACCAGGTGAGCATTTGTTAAAGACATCCTGTGTTGTTTGTGCTGTGATTTGCAGTTGTTCAGTTAGTACATTGTCCATGCCAGTGAAGGCATTTGCTTGAGTGTTGGTAGCACAATGTACTGTTCTATGTGAGACTGGAGGTAGCTGTAAGTCAAATTAACAAAGTTAGCAATGCAAACATCTAGTTAGGAAAGCAAAAAGGAAAGAAAATAGGCAACCAGGAAAAGCATCAGAAAATGGTATATCTAATAAAGAGAATACAATGTAAAATGTTTTAAGGATCTTTTCCAATGACCTTTTTCTTTAATAGGTGCTGACCTTTCTGACTACTTTAACTATGGCTTCAACGAGGATACTTGGAAAGCCTATTGTGAGAAACAGAAGAGACTTCGTATGGGATTGGATGTTATGAACATTTCCTCAACGACCAGCAAAATCACAGTAAGTTATGTCAGTGTATACTGTCTCATCACAATAAGTTACTGTATGTCAGTGTATACTGTCTTTTATCACAGTAAGTTATGTCAATGCAGACTGTCTGTCTGCCCCTGATGGCATACTTCTTTGTCTTTTATTCCCTGTGAGCAATTCCCTTATTCCCTTATTCCCTTCTATATCCTTATGTTTTACCATATCTTCTAATTAATCTTCAATCTTCTTCTAATTAATCTTCAAACATCTTCTAATAAATCTTCTTAAATTCTTCTTCTACTGTGTACCCAACCTGTATCTGACCCTATTGATCTCTAGCAGAATGCCTATGTCCAGGAAGAACAGGTCACCATTAACTTAATTGTTGGTACTAAATATAGGCTGTGCTGTAGAGAGAACAGGTGTTCCATGTCCTTTCATGATGCTCCTTGCTTTTAGGTGCAGCAGGGACGAACAGGAAACACTGAAAAGGAAGTGGTGAACCTCACTCCCCACACCATCAAGCCAGATTTCAATTCCCCAACAAACATATACAACAAACCTGGAATAAACCCAACCAGGTAGGAAACCACCTCTGACTAAGAGAAGAACCCTCTAAACTACAGAGTTTTGGGTTGTCTATTCTCTTCTTCCATCACTGATCAGCAGCAGTCCGCAGACGTAACGTATTATACAATCTATTTGGGTGAAGTAGACTTTAAGATTCAACAAGGCTCTCACCCCTGATGGTCCGTGAGGATGTCTGCCTTCAATGAATGTTGTCCACTAAGGTTCCTTTGAATTACAGTTTTTTTCAATTGCTTGAATGCTTCTGTCAACTCTGATATCATGTTTTCACAACAATGTACACACATGCCTAAACAGAAGCACCATGTAAAATGTGTGTAACCACTGAAAATGTGTTAACACATTTACATAAAAAAAGACTATTGCTGTGCTTAGAAGGTGATGTTGAAGTTGATTTGGCGATCGACTCAGACCTAGTGTCCACACTGTTACTCAAGTGTACCAGGTGATGGAGCAGTCAGACCTAGTGTCCACACAGTTAGTTTTCATCTATTAAGTTTGAGTGCATTGTATAGGGATTGAATCAGAAGGGATCAAAAGCAGCACGTGGTACCAGTCAGAAATACAGTACATGAGCGGTAGGTCTCCTGTAAACAGACGACTGATTAAAATGATAGTCCAGTGAAAATATAATCATACATATACTGGCAGCTTCACAGATAGTTTAGAGTTGAAGTCCTCAAACCAGGAACCTTTCTTATGTCGCTAGCACAATTTTGCTATATTGTCTCACTGAAAACGAAAGCATGTTAAATGGGATGACAGGTCAGAGTGTTAAGAGTGTTTTAGTGTTTATATAAGATCCAAAGGGAGTGTTGTGTGCTGAGACTGAGTGTTGTCCTTCTGTGACTGTGGTGCTGTTGTGTTGAAAGAGGGGTAGTGGTAACTCTTCTCTCCCCTCTGCTCATGCGCCCATAGGATATCCCCTCCCCAGTGGACAGGCCCTGCCAATCAGGACATGTCCTATTATACGTAAGTGGGTGTGGCCGTTGCCGTGGCGTTGTCATCACAGGGGCTAAGAGTGGCTGAGGGTCCTGATGCAATAGTAGACTGTCGCTCATGCGTTTTCGTGACACCTGTTACCCACAGGAACTGATCTTTGCTTCTGTTGTTGTTTCATTGAAGTTACCCAGCATACACATTTTTTGTCTTGGAGATAAAATACAATAGTCGCACCATCTCCACCAGGCAAATGCATGGCTGGACCATCTCCATGGGAACACTCATGATCACAAAAACACATTCCTCTGACCTTGCACATCACAACGGAGGCATCTCATGTGTGCCAGTATGATGCTGCGTCTGCCCACGTGTTACTGTGTGCCCGTGTTTCCTCTGAGGTCTGGTGAGGTGGGCCAAGCTGTGGCTTCGGGGATGTGTGCATGTTCAATGCCATCTGAGTGTGTGTGATGACTGCTGGATTAGGATCCCGTTTTCATAGCATGTGTACTGCTCATGTTCCATGGAGGTTCATCATTCGATATAACCTCATTTATGTGTGTATTTTTGCTTTAGGAAAACAAGTGGCACAATTGATGTCATTGGGGGAGGGACTGCAACCATTAGTCGGGTTGAGGGACGACGACGCCACAATCAAGAAGGGAACAATATCCAGGTACGCAGAAAACATTGAAAAACAACCTTTAATCTACTGCACGGAATAAAGGAAGCTCCATGTACCTTTAAATGATTTTGTTTTAAAATGACTGCCAAAGTGCTCTGTTGTGCTCTTACCTTCACTTGCCATGGTCTGCTAGACCAAAGCAGTGTGATTAAAGTCGTCTGTTCCTCTGCAGGTCATCTCGGAACACTCCTCCTCGGACGCTGAGCCAACACCGGCCAAGATGCCCCCCTTCTTCCCACCAGGCCCCCTTCCTCCCAACATCCCGCCTCCCCCGTTCCTGCCCCCTCCGCCCAACGTCAGCACCGCCCCTCCACTCATCCCGCCGCCCAGTAAGCTCCTCCAGCGCTACACCACTCCTACAGCCTCTTGTGTCCTGACAGCATGCCAGAGTCCGACTGTCGCATAGCATAGAATGCTCTCTGTCCACAATGAATCTGTTACATATGCCTTTCTAGCTGTCATGTTTACCGTGATGGTAATTTTGATACCATAGATTTAATAGAGACCCAGTCAGACCAATAGTATGAAAAATCAGGAACAGAGTTTATTTACAATGATGCGCATCAAGGGAGGGACAGCATGAGTTCACCTAAAGATCCATCAGCTGCTCTAACTAGACAAGGAAATAGTTAGGGTTTAAGTATCCTTCCAGGCTGACGGGAGATGGGGTTGGTCATCCCATCTCACATGGACTACACTGAATCAGACTCTGATTAGAGGCAACCTGGCAATCCGGAGCAGATAGCTACTGACGCAGCCATGCAGAACAGTGAAACACTGCAAAGTCATAATATTCCTGCTTATCTCTAAACACAGTCACACACAGATATACACAGGGACAGTACAGATATCATACAGTTATTACATAGAATCATACTTTTAGTATCAAAGTAACCCACTAATAAGAAATGCAGAACATTAAACCACATATTGGAATATTGGACATAATGCAGAACATTAAACCATATATTGGAATATTGGACATAATGTTCTATTCCACTTTCTCTCAAATGTTACATATGAGAAGAAGGAAAATAAAAACAGGGCGTTGGTTGATGTGATGTCTTTGTAGCTTTTTTTGCCCAATAAAGGCTGGAGCTATATGAGTACATGACTCCCATAAAAGGCATTAACGGTGTCCGATCATGTTAGGGATGAAGATCAGTTGTAAGCCTGAGTTAGTGTATTAGTGGATTAAGAGCAGTCATACTGGTACACTTTGTAACAGAAACCATTTGTTTTCTCATAGGAATTCCCATCACTGTTCCTCCTCCTGGTAAGGCCTTTTGACCACACACATTTAAAAAAATCATTACCCAAGAATGCTTTAGGCATACAATAGTGTCTTAATAAAAGAGTCCACATATTGAGCAGCTGGACGTGTATGTACTGATCTGATAACTGTATTGTGTTGAAAGGTTTCCCTCCTCCGCCTGGTGGCCCTCCTCCATCCCTCATGCCCACAATGGACAAGTAAGTGGTGTCTCGTCCACCTCAGTCTGTTTCCTCATTCATACACTTTGTACTCTTGTCACTTGAAGATGTTTGAGGTTTAGCCTTTAATATAGTTTGTTCATAGAGTCCATTTCTAAGTTGTAAGGAGAGTGCATTATGGAAAAGCACTGCTTTAACAGCAAATTTACACCGGTGCCATGTTCCATTTGCCTCGTAAGTGGGGACTGGGTGTTGCTTCGCACAAATGATTATCTTTATCATTCTGTTCAACAAGGTAAACTTGTCAGTTTTTTGTGACTTGAAAGTTTATGTAGAGCCTTACTCTTGCTCCACTAGATGTGACCTCTCACATTAGGAATCGCTTCCATCAGATTCCGAAATCTTCTTATGTACATGTCTTTTGTGACACGACGCCACTCCCATGTTTCCTCCACCACCAATGCTGCGATGCGAGGCTGGGCTCAGTGACCGCACGCTGGCAGAACGTGGCAGTGTTACTTGGTGTCTGCAGTACTAACCCCTCCCCCCTCTCCGTGTGGTGTGTAGTGTAGGGAATTTGGCTGCCATGTTTAGGCTGCTACGTTACAGAGCCGGTGGCAAAGAGAACAGGATTCTCATCCAGGCAGCAATGGACAGCAGTTTTCTAAGGCAAGAGAGGCAGGGAGTGGCTCAACACACAGGCACACAGGCTATGTATGAGGAGGTTGGAAAGGATGAGTATAACAAGTGTCATGGGGAAGGCTGATTGCTGCTGCGTAGATTTTATGAGATGATAAATTACGATTAGGTTTAAGATTAAATGGTTAATCCCAAAGATTAAAACAGCTACTTTAAATTGGACTTGCTTCAGCTGTATAATGAAAAACCTAGGATGTTTAGATATGTATATGAGTGATTTTAAAGTTTTAAAGTCACCGGCTCTATGTTACAGCAGTGGGCATCCTGGTGGTTACGATGGACGTTCGGTCCCTCCTTACCCTTTCCCTGGAGGTCAGTGACACTCATCTGCCTCTTCATTTGTTTTCTTCTTTTATCGTTTATATATAAAAAAGAGGCTTTGTGTAAAAGATTGGAAAATGTGATCTGGAAACTCCAACTTGGGTTTTCATAAAATTCAATGTGGAAAGGGATAATGCTTGAAACCTACATGCCAAGTACAGCAATAGCACCTACTGTTATTTCTCTTCTGTTTCAATGCCTCTCTCTCTGGATCTGTGCTTTGCTAGGTGGCTATCCGCCTCCCATGCCTGGAGCAGTTGCTCAATGGCCCACCATGATGGACAACTCCAAACAGTGGGACTACTACCCCCGGCGCGAGAAGGAGCGTGAAAAGGAGAGGGAACGTGAGCGGCCGAGAGAGAGAGCCCACGAAAGGGAGAGGGAGCGGGAGCGAGAACACAGCCCTTCAGCCATGGGTTACAACAGGTGCACTGAAAGCGCCGTCGGTCACATGGAGAGTAGCAAGTACTGACACCAAAGCCTTTTTACGTGAGGTATTTTCAGAACTGAGATGATACCATAGAGACTGTGCTTTAAGTAAAAGAACTACTTTTTTTTGTGCAGTGACGAAGAACGGTATCGGTACCGTGAATACCCTGAGCGTGCCTACGAGCGACACCGCGAACGAGCCAGCCGAGAGAAAGAGGAGCGACACAGAGAGAGGAGGCACCGAGACAAAGAAGAGAGGGCACATAAGTCCTCCAGGAGGTACTGTGCAACATTTGTAACACTAATGTTTTTTAACAGTCAACAAATGGAGCATCGTCTCATTAATTCCAACATTTAATCAGCACTGTCATTGATGGACACGGTTTTACTGTTTTGTTACAGCAGTAGCAGGAGGCGGCACGACAGTGAGGAAGGGGACAGCCACCGCCGGCACAAGCACAAGAAGTCCAAGCGCAGCAAAGAGGGCAAGGAGCCCAGCGAGGAGCGAGCTGGAGACCAGGAGAACCAGGAGGCCATGGAATAAACGAGCACCTGTGCCCTTTCAGTCAGCCCCCCCCCCCCCCATCTCATTCATTTGCCCTTCGCCCCCTTGGGTCTTTACCATCTCTTTCCATGGAGCACTGTTGTTGATTGTAAATCATGCCTGGAGAGAGTTGTCGGCACCATCACCTCACCCCATCCTATCTTTATTTGGTCCTGATCAGAGTTCATTGTAATTTCTGTGAGATTTGTTTTTGTTTCTTCTCTCAAAATGTACCATGTAGATGTCATGTTAAATTGGTTAAAAAAAAGGAAACGCTAAGAATTTGTAATGTCTTTCTTGTTTTTAACCTGGGTTGTTTTTATACTTTAGCTTAGGAGAAATTAAAACTCATTCCTGATGAATGCTGATATGAGGGAAGAAGGGTCTGACTGACTTTTGACCATAAACAATATCAGAGTAACACAGTCTAAAAATGTTGATGCAAAATATCAACAACCACAAATGTAGCAGGAGTCAGTCCTGCTCATGTTTGATTATTTTATTACTTTACATACACACTGTACACAAATATTCTTATAAAATTATGTCTTGGGGGTTAGGACAAAAGTTACAAAGCAAGCAAGGTGAGAGACCAGAACATAATCATAGAACCATCTGCACTCACTCAGACACACCACCTCAAGTGGCTGTAAACCAGAGACAAGACTTAAAAAAGGAAGAAAATCAATATGGTATCACATTTCATGAACCAAGTCTTTCAAAATGGCCTCACTCCAGCAACGCTGAGGTGTCAAGCCTCTGTGTCTATTGCTCATTGGAAAGATCCTCATCTGACTCTCAGCTCAACTCTGTAAAATTGTTATAAGCTTATTAATGAAAGCCGAGGCTTTCCTTCACACATGTAAGGCCCGAGTGTGACTTGGCGGGATGTCATCGCCTGACGATCAGTATCGGAAATGGCAGCTTCTGCTACATCAGCTTTCTTGGCTCTACTGATGGCACACAATGTCCACAGAAACAAAACATTTCACACTGTAGAGTGTTCATACATAAACTTATTCAAAACCTGAATATAATGTAGCCCTCGGTTGACCCAGGACTAGTAAGGAACAAGAAACATACAAATCAAATTGGCCATGACCTTTCATCTCCCATGTGAAGAAAAATCCTAGAGAACCAGTAACTAGGAAATGCAGAGAGGATCTGTGGAGACTTGTTCTGCATTTCAAACTTCAAGTGTTCAATTTTCTAAAATAATAAGTCTTTCATATCTGTTGTATGTATTTATTAATAGGTTTATTTATTCTTTCTCTTCATAAGGAACCAGTCAACTGCCCTATTTTGCATGACTTTCCAGATGCACAGAGAAATGTACATACATACCCACGCACACAGACACATTCAAATAACACAATAACAAACGTCATGACAAAAATGGCTGCCCTTCTTACTGAGCAGGTAAACAAAAGATCCAAATACTACTAAAAAAATGAGAAACTTAGAGATACATAGTGAAACCAAAAGATGAAATGATATTTATATTTGGGTTAAAGACCAGGGTGGGGGTGTAAAAAGAAATCCATTCTGTGCTGCATCATTGTTTAGTGGTGCACTGAGTCACTGGAAAAGATAAACCACCTGGAAAATGTGTGTGATGAGGAAAGGGAGAGGGTGTGTGTGTGTGGGGCATCCAGGTAGTTGCAGTCATTGTGTGATTGTCTCTTCTAACAGTGAAGTTGGGAGCAGGGTGGGGTCCAAGGACTTGAGAATGTGTTTTGGGGAAATAGGGGTAGATGCATTGTGCAGAGGCTCCTCGAGTGTTGCTCCTCCTCAGATGATCACCTGTATTCCAGCCTGCTCAAATTCAGAGCGTTGGCTAAAGGGCATTCAAGAACAGTGGCAGCTGGTGCACAATGATGTCTCTCACTGTTCAAAGAGGAGTTGAGCAAAGAGGGCCAAATTTGTTAAGAGGGTAACGTGTGTGGAATCAGATCTGAAGTGTGGAATCGGGAGGTAACCACTCCAGTTCATGGTGAGACATAGGAGTCCATCTTTTGTGGCCTTTTCCATGTCCATCCTTACTAGGTGAGCAAGAGCTTGGGGGTGATGAACCCAAACACATATGGATGCCCAGGCAATCCCCAGCATTATTGTGAATGGCCATGTGTAAACAGGGTCTGTCTGTCTGTGCAGAAAGGGTAGATTTAAGAGGCAAAACCAGTTTCTTCTTGAAAAAGAGTTGAACTGGAGAGAAGCCACATGACAACCGTGACAGTACCGGAGCAAGGCACCATGGGCAGACCACACCAGAGGCTCGTGGGGCAAACCCACATTAGTCAGGCCTGAAGATGGGAATCTTGGGTAGAAACTCTATGAGTATGACCTGTGTTGTGAATGAGAAGAAATTATCTGTAAGCAAAATAAATCACCATAGTTCGCAACGGTATGAGCATTGTTACACTGACAACGACTCAAAGGACAAGTCTGAATGACTGGTTGACTTACATATTCCATCATGTTGTTGGTTTCACACTTCCTCTTGCTCAACCTCCAGTGCAAACACAACTAGAAACAAGACCAAAAGCAAATACATTTAACATCATGGACTGTGCCAAAAATGTTATAGAGATTTGAATGGCTGCTCCACAAAACAATTACCTTGTGATACAGTCTGCTGTTCTCCCATTCCAACAACTTTTCTATAGACCTGCGAGTCTGAAAAGAAGAAAATGTTAAAGGGTGTCTTTTGTTAGAATGCTGCAGGGTACAAGGAGTGGGCATCACATAATAAGGAATTTAAGAGATAGAGAGAACCTACTCTCTTGCTAAGGCAGATCACAGGCCACAAACTGAAGCCTAGTGTACAACAGCAGCATAGGCAACCGCACAGAAGCCAGCGGACGTTCACTGGCAAAGTCTTCTTCAAACAGCCATTTACTCGGTTAATACTGGATTTGAACTCTTCGGGTGCAACCTAGACATCAGAGGAAAGCACAATGTGTCAAATGAATGACCTTACCGATGACTTTGCAGACATAACACACTGTAAAACCTCTAAGGACATTGTTAAGTCTTGTTGTAGCCCTACTGGCTTAACGGAGACCTCACCTTCCCAGTAAGTGCTGAAGGGAATTCTGACTCAAATTTATTGCTGAGTCCAAACCTAGGATGGAGAGAAAGACAAATTAGCAAAGCTGCCTGACCGGTCAATGATGATGCCGTCCAGGCGCTTTGATGTGCAGTGTTGCTAGACCTAACGTTACTTAACCAATGTCACGCATATCAACTTGTCTCCGCGAAGACCAAATGTCAGACAGCAACTCACTTTATCAGTATTTAAATCTCCTTGCTAGCCAGGCCTTTAAGCATACAGACTACAAAAACGACAGTAGCGGGAGATGTTTCGGGACTGAAGAACTGAAGAGACAGCATATTTTATTAACCCCTAAAAAATCAGCTAACGTTACCGTCGCAAGGGTGGACTAAATTATCGCTAACATTTCTCAATCGACATTCGCACACTGGCGTTAGCAACCACCAAGCTAGCCGAGAAGACTGTTCTGCTGGGACCTTCACGGCGACAATCCTTCCCAATAGAACATGGCTTAACCTGCTGAACTTAAGTAAAATGCACAATGTAACACATTAAACGACACCACTTTTATCACTTTATCCTCCCCGGTATCTTACACAGTGACGTGGCCGGATCCGCGCACTACCACCGGGTCCGGAGCATACTTTAGTAGCTGCTCCTCCGCGGCCCTGTCTTCGTCTTCCTCTTCTTCCTCCTCCTCTTCGTAGATCTCGTCAAAGTCCTCCATCATTGCCTGTCTCGGCTTCTCGCTTCTCGGAAGAAGCGCCGAGATAGACAGTATTTCCAAAACAGAGACAAGCTCCCGAGCAAAACTTGGTTGTACCACGACAAAACGGGAAAAAATCTAGAGTATGGGTAAACTATGAACCAAAACATCAACATCCGCCGCGATGAAGGTAATGTCGCGAGATAAACGTATTTGCGTCACTACATAATCTACGTCACCACGTACCTAGATATTTGAAAGATATCTGTACATGTAATAATACAATAATAATAATAATTCTCCCCTTCCCATAAAAAATAATTGTTTAGCCCAATCTTATCTGGAATGGGAATGTATTTATTTAAAAGAGGGACACTGCACAAATAAACATTAATCTTTTAATGCATGTAGCTATGTCTTGGGCCCGGCCAACAATGGCTAATTTCCACCTGTAGTCCCTGGGCAGTACAATATAATTAACTGTATATCTGCTAAATATATTAATAAATCCAAGTTCCCCAATCTTAGGCCAAGCTTAACAAGTCTCTACTGAACTTGTCAATAGGCTCTGGACATGTCTCTGACATCGTCAATGCATGCCCATATTGCTTGATATTGCACTGTGTAACACTGTTGATCTGGAAGGATCATGGCCCTTTTAGTTGGTTTTTAATTAACTGGTCACTGTGTTCATTGTGTTGTTAGGTGATACATGGGGACCAGGATACATGCATCGTTTGAGCAATGTTGCAGGGCAACCATAACCGGTTCCATGTGTTCCGATTGAATGATTAAAGTTCTCAAGAAACTTGAGGCTGATGTGAGAGGGAGTGTATTATGTGTGTGAGCCACCTACACATGCACTTTTTTGATGTCATCCTATCATCAAAAGTATTGGCTTTACAAAAATATTTGGAAGTATTTTTAAAATACAAAAATATACGCCTATAAAGTATTTTGATACAAAATACGAAGGCATTTTCTTCAATTCAATAAAATACAAATGACAAAATACTAATTTGTATTTGGAATACTGCCCATCCCTGCTGACATTTAAACTATTGATGTAACAATAAACAGGCTATTCTCCAAAATGAATTGTTTCACTGTTTATCTTGAGCTATCTGCATGCGACTGTGTTGTAATGAGATAATGTAACTATTTTGTAATCCTAGTTTTCTGCAGGGCTAATTGTTTGAGGTAGATTAACTAGTTCATGAGGCAGCCAATTGTATTTATATTGTAACTAATTAGCTATAATGTCCTTTTTGGCTAAGCATTCCCATTCTCTAGATAGGCTAAATGAACACGTCATATGCACTTACAATTGGAAACAACTATGGAAAATATGAACCAAATATGTTTGGAATAATGACAGCATTGACAATGTATAGAAATTGACTAAAATATGACTAATAAGTGAAAGCAGCTCTTGAAGGTGTGATTCAAATGAGAATTGAAATACTGAATCAAGTTGATTTAAGTTGTATGTGCATGTAAACATTTGAGCTGGCTCAAAACATGCAGGCATAGCCTCCTTTGCATTTATTTTCAAATCACTTCAAATGACAATTTGTAGAACTGTCTCTCTCTCCAGACTAATCTCTCCTGAAAAAGTCAAATCTAGCACCGTGAGACTGACACAGAGCCTATAACACACCAGTCAAAATAAGACACAAGGAACAAAATGGACATGTATATATTTTGCATAAATATGGACACGACAGTTGAGTAAATATCATTAAACACAAAGAGAGGATATTTGTTGAAGACATAGTCGACAGGCAGATGGTTACTCTTCCCAAACGTCTCCATACAGGTATTTCTTACCTGGGCAGAGTAAGACAGTGTAAAGAAGAATAAACAGTTCTCAGTTATCATACATGCTGTAAACACCATTTTAGATGCTAGATATCATGAATATTTTACAATTTTAATAGATGCTAATGTACTACTGTAATAGCAATAGAAATACAAACATTTGCCCCAAAGACAGATTAACCCTTCCCCAGGCACACTCTTTTTAACATTAAAATGAAATAATGGAGGTTATTTATTTTAAGCCATCAAAAATCCAGACTTAAATGTGGTTTAGAACACCTTTCAATGTCACACTCCCCACTTATCAGGTCAACAATAGTTCATTTGCATTCCATGTTTTTGGGAGTAGTACATCTTGCCACAAACACTTGTGCTTTCGATGCGGATTCTGTAAGTCTGAGGATTTGACTCACCGTCCTTCTTTACGATGGAACTGCCTGAGAACTACCTTCATCCGAAGGTAAAAGTTCTCACAGCTGGTTCACCGCAGGAAGTTCTGCAGCATGCGCAAGACCCTCCTCCCGTCAAATTTGCGTTATTGAACGCACAATCTATCTGTAACAAGACTTTCATTTTAAACGACCGTCTCATCACCTGGACTTTTTGTTTATAACGGAGTCTTGGCTCAGCGGTAATGACGTCATTCCACTTGGTGAACTCCTGCCCTCCTCACTGCAGCTTCATTCCCCTAGGGCTACTGGTCGTGGAGGTGGTCTGGTCACTGTTTATAATAACAACTTTAAATGTAGAATTGTACAAATTGATATGTTCTCCACTTTTGAGGTACAGCTTGTAAAGATAAATGCCACCCTCCTCTGTGCATTAGTTTACCGACCACCAAAAATTAAGCTTAATTGTAATTTCATTCAAGAATTTGCTGATCTACTATCTTTTATGGTCTCTCGCTCTGACAATTTCATGATTTTAGGGGATTTTAACATTCACATCTGTTGCCCATCAAAACCTTTGGTTAAGGACTTTTTATGCCTTGTGGACTCTTTCAATCTTGTGCAATCTGTTATGGCCCCGACGCATCAGAAAGGCCACACATTAGACCTAGTATTGTCTTATGGTTTCAATGTTTCCATTTTTTTTTTTATTTGATTTGATTTGATTTGAATCTATTTTGTTTTGTCCCCCTGAATATAGTCCTATTCCTTTGCCCGTTCTATTAATTCCACCACAGCCACAACATTCTCTAATACTTTCATCCGCTCTCACTCACCTACTATCTCTGTTGCTATTTCCACCTGCTCTGACATTGAAAAATTAGTCACTCTCTTTAATGCATCCTGTCTTGAGACCTTAGACTGTGTTGCCCCACTAAAACAAAAGCGTGTCAAAACTATCACCACTCCATGGTTAAATGCCACGACCCGTTCTGTCAGAAAATCTTGCAGGAAAGCAGAGCGCAAATGGAAAAAAGAGAAGCTTCAGGTCTTCTATGACTTTTTCAGAGATTCTCTAAAGACCTACCAAAACTCTGTTAAGGCAGCAAAGGTTGAGTATTATGCTCAGCTTATCAACAATAATGCTCATAGGCCAAAAGTTTTATTTAATACCATTAACTCTATTATAAATCCTGCCTCTGCGTCATCTACTCTTGCCCCTTCAACAGAAATCTGTGAGAAGTTCCTCAACTTCTTCATCGCTAAAATTGACAAAATAAAATCTCAAATCTCACCTCCAGATTTGGATCCCTCAGTGATAGAACTTTCACCTAGCTGCCTCCAACAGTTTCGGGCTATATCTTCCTCCCAGCTTTCTGAGGTTGTCTCCCATATGAAATCTACATCCTGCCACTTAGATGTTTTACCTGCACGCCTTTTTAAAGAAGTTTTTACCATCATCTGCCCTCTTGTATTGGCCATAATTAATCACTCACTAACCAATGGAGTGGTCCCCTTAGGTTTTAAACGTGCAATTGTGCAACCTTTACTTAAGAAACCTAACCTTGAGCCCAGTGACCTGAAGAATTATAGGCCTATTTCTAAATGACCTTTTCTGTCAAAGATACTAGAAAGGTTGTCTTCTCTCAGGTTTCTTCTTATCTGAGTGAGTTCAATATATGTGATAAATTCCAATCAGGTTTTAGATCTCTGCACAGCACTGAATCGGCCTTGCTTAAAGTCCAAAACGACATTCTCTTAGCAGTTGATTCTGGATCTTGCGCCCTCTTGGTGCTTCTTGATCTGAGTGCAGCATTTGACACCATTGACCATAACATCCTATTAAAACGTTTGGAGGATGAAGTTGGTCTCCAGGGTTCTGTTTTGCAATGGTTCTCTTCTTATCTTAGTGATAGATCATTTTCAGGCAATTTCTCCTCTTCCTCTGCCCTTATAAAGTGTGGTGTTCCTCAGGGTTCCATTTTGGGCCCTCTTTTATTCTCTCTTTATATGCTACCCCTTGGCTCAATTTTTAAAAAGTATAACATTCAGTATCACTGCTATGCAGATGACACTCAGTTTTACCTGCCTGTTAACACTAATGGCATTTGTTCTTTGGAGAATATTTTTAACTGTCTCAGTGACATCAAATGCTGGATGGCAAGAAATTGTCTTCAACTGAACGAAAGTAAAACTGATATAATTATTTTTGGCCCTCCAAGTGATGTTTCTATCTTGAAAAATGCACTAGGACCTCTCTCTGCAAACTGCCACAGTGAAGTAAAGAATCTTGGGGTTTTCTTTGACTCCTCTTTAAATTTTAATAAGCAAATAAATAGTGTGGTCAAAGGCAGCTTTTTCCAGTTAAGAACCATTGCAAAACTGAAGCCCTTTTTGTCCTTCTCCGATCTTGAAACTGTTATACATGCTTTCATAACATCTAGACTAGATTATTGTAATTCATTATATGCAGGCCTGACCCACTCCACTCTCAACAGACTTCAGCTAGTTCAAAATGCAGCAGCTAGATTATTAAGTGGCTCTAAGAAACGTGAGCATATAACTCCTGTGTTGGCTAAGCTGCACTGGTTACCTGTGGAGCACAGAGTTAAGTTTAACATTTTACTTTTTGTCTTCAAAGGTTTGGCACCTAGTTACATAGGTGACCTACTAATTCCTTACAGCACTCCAAGATCACTTAGGTCTTCATCTCAGAATCTTCTCTATATCCCCAAAACACGCCTTAAGACTAAGGGTGATAGAGCCTTCTCTGTTGTTGCCCCCCAACTCTGGAATAGTCTACCTGTACATATTAAGTCCTCTCCAACCATTGACTGCTTTAAGTCTAACTTAAAGACTTTCATTTTCTCCCAAGCTTTTAATCTACCTTAATACCCCCCCCCCCCCCACACACACACACACACTCTTTATTCTTTATTTTATTTTTGACCAATTTGTTTATTATTTCAATTATTTATTTATTTCCCCCCCATGTTATATTGTTGTTGTGCCATTGTCATTGTTTTATGTTTGTTTGTAAGCACTTTGGTTCAACTCAGTTGTTTTTAAATGTGCTATAGAAATAAAGTTGACTTGACTTGTGACTTGAGGAGGACTTGAGGAGAGCATCAGTCTTCTGTGTCAATGTAATCTCATAGTTCTCTCGGTTTCTGCTGCGTAGCTCCTCATAACGGACACCCTGTCTCTTGGGATCCTCCTTATACAGATAGGAAGCCTCTGCAGTGAATGATGAGAGATACTGTTAAAAACCTGCTCTTATGTCATGTTTTTTTTTTTAAATATATAATATTGATTAATTATTAATTAATAATTAACACAATATATACACTACTTACAAAAAGTTAGGAATATCTGGCTTTCGGTTGGACATTAAACTGTTGGACATACACATTCAAAAGTTTAGAGAAGGTCACATTAAGGTCACCTGTAAGGGTTATCGTGGATTTTAGGTTCATCCTGAAATTTCACCCAAAAGCCGAATATCCCTGACTTTTTGTGACTTGTGACATTTTGTGTGTGTGTGTGTGTGTGTGTGTGCATTGGTTGATTCACTGTCACTGAAATCACTCTGGGATGTAAATGGACGTTCTGTCTGGAACATTGGTTCAGACGTAGACTTATTGGGGTCTACAAATTCAGACTGGTCCTGGGGAAACCTGGGAGGCCAGAAAAGATGTTGTGAGGCAATTTTAACGATGGAGACCTCATTGCTAGGATAGCTCTGGCGGTTCAAATGTGCATGTATAAGTAAGCCTATGAAACTTACTGCAATGGAACATGACGCTGCCTTTGTCTAAGGGCTTCTCCAAGAGGGGAATATGAAAGATTTTTAAACTTCTCCTGACATGTCTTCATGTAGGAAATCTTACCCCCTAAGTATCCACATACACCAGCAACTGCAGAACACATATGACCCAATAATATATCCACACGCTTACAGTTCTCTATGCACAAATAGCATGACATCAGCACCAGCACTTTGATAAACTCCAATGTATTCACATGCTACTTTGGGAAGGGATCCGAACCCGGTGGATGATGTGAGGGCTCCTATTCAAAATAATTTGATCAATGCTCCGCTATCCAAACACAGTTTACTCTCATTTCATGGAATACAACAGAGTTCTACAGTTTTCAGCAGTAGGCTGACACATCTGCCTTTAACAAAGTTGAGGTGACACCATGAAGACAAGAGCTTACCTCTAGTGATGAGGGCTTGAGTGACAGCCATGCTTATGACTGATATTGGGACGGCTGGAAATGCAAAATACACAAACGTCAATATTATTTTGCTGGATAGCCTATGGTGCATTCAATTCGTAAATGTCGTGGTGGTAGGCTAACGTTAGCAAGATGACTGACATCGGTACCAGAAACTCTCTTGGTTACATTCTCTAAAGACCCTTTTTTCCTCCTTTGTTGGAATGTAATCCAAACTCACTGGGGGACGCTGTAATAAAGAAATTATCTAAGACTGCATAGCCTTACGATGCTTCAAGGAAGGCAGGACAGGATAGGCTATCTAGACGAGAGGCTAGCAACCTGTTCATGGTGGCAAAGGCTAATTGCATGTAACCTAACGTTATCTCCTTTGTTAATTTAATGTCAGCTTACAATTACATTGGCTGAGTGTCTTCATGTCAACATTGTCTTGCTGCTCTAAATTGACATACCTGCCACATTCTCTTGACTATCAGAGTCCGTAAAACTCGATGAGGCTTGAGACATGTCGAACCCAGTAGCATATCACTGGTTTCTTTCTTTCATATTAAGCTAGTAGCTGTCACAGTAAGGTAACGAGTAGGCTATAGCGACTTTTGACAGCATCGCTGTCAAATGTGCATCCACAGACAGTCGGGGTGAATCCATAGACAAGGGTGAATGGGGTGAAGTCAGTGACAAACATTTCAATATGGCTGCTCCAATCTAGCCTAAAATAAAAAAAAATAAAAGTCGAAAGTTATGCATTAAAGCTGTGGTTCTCAACTGGTCTGGCTTTGGGACCCACAATTTCCCATGTTCATAAAGTCGCGACCCATATATATTTTTTTAGCGTTCAAGCCAATGGATGGTGAGCTACATGGTAAGACAAGCGAAGTGCCTGTAGGCCTACTTGTTTGGAACATGCGGATGTTTGGCATTAGCCTACATTTGTGAAGTCTTCAACTCTTGATGTCACCTTTCAAAGTACTTGACAGGTATGACTTTGACAGGGGTGCCTTGTTTCCATGTGGCATTTTAGTTTTGATGGTTTCATGCTCTCATGTGCCAGCCATCTACTGCACACCACACAATGGAGTTTCTGTCCTATTTTGTCCTCAGTGAATACATATCTGAGCCTACTAGGCTACTTCAATATTCAGAGTAGCAGCCTACTTGCGTTTACCACTAAAATTATGTCTAACATGACCTGTCACATAAACATTGTCTATGTCCATGGCAATGACTGATATGTAGGCTATGAATAAAGTTTATCAAAATAAAGGTCCAATATTAGATCTGATAAGGTAGCATTTTAAATTGGCGATTTTGTTTTTTATTTTTAACCACAAGCTCTGCGACCCACCCAGAACGGTTCCGCGACCCACTTTTGGGTCCCGACCCACCAGTTAAGAAACACTGCATTAAAGGTTGTATCAGCAATTGCAGGCCCCAATGCCCAAGCATAAATGATCACATTCATCTAATCTTTCCTAATGAAAACCCTAGCTGCCCACCCCATAAGCAGGCCGTCAAAAAGCGCGTCTTTGTAGGCAGATTAGGCTCTGAGATCTGTATACAAAAACAATTGCTAACAACAAGTGTTGCCAACCACTCAAGCAAAATAAAGTGTTCCAACCAATAACCGACAAGATGCGCGTTCAGGAGAGTTTCAATTGCACGGGATGAAGGGGGAGGGAGTAGCGAGCTAGTTCTCTGTTTTGTTTGAACGTCAACAGAAGTGACGTTACCCCACCATCAATGATACATCCTTTAACTTGGTGAAGTTTACAGATGACACACCACAGAGGTGGGGGGCGAGTCTACCTACAGAGGTGGAGCGGCTATCAACATGGTGCAGGGCCAACAACCTGCTCCTCAACACCTCAAAGACCAAAAAACTCATCATATACTACAGGAGAAAGAAAACAGAGATCCCACCATTAATAATCTGCGGGGACTGTGAGGAGAGGGTGGCAGACTTCCACTTCCTGGGAGTCCACATCGAGGAGAGCCTATCCTGGAGCGTGCATGAACACCTCTGAGCTGCTTAAAAAGGCCCAGCAGAGACAGTACTTCCTGAGAATACACGGAGGAATACCATCACACAAAGACTGCTGGTGTTCTTTTACCGTGCCTCCATTGAGAGCATAGCCTATGTGCGTATGGTAGCCTACACCAGCTTCACAGCGGCTCAGAGGAAAGCACTCCAGAGGATCATCAACACCGCCCAAAAGATCGTCGGCTGCCCTCTCCTCACACTGGAAGAACTACAGTTCCCATTGTCTTAAAAAAGCCACTCCCTGTTTGAACTGTTGCCTTCAGGCAGACGATACAGATCAATTAACGCAAGGACAAATAGACTTGAACACAGTTTTTATCCAACCGCAATAACCACCCTCAATGCTGCAAAGAAATAAGGTGCAATATGGAATCTGAAATGGATCAGTGCAATGACAGAAAGTTGTCATGAGCTCTCTCTCTGCCTGGTAACACGTGCTGATTGAAGTCTGATGACCTCCACCTGTTCCTGCTCTGCTCTGCCTCACCCTCGTTACCTACCAGCTGCACTGCATTCACCACTCATCATGCCCTCTATATAAAGCCTTGCTTTTCAGTCCACACTTGTCAGATCGTCTGCAACCAGCACCAGTTACCTGCCTGTTTATTGAAAACGCCTCTGACTCTTTGCCTGTGATCCCGGACCCGCTCGACTACTTCTGTGTTCTCCAGCCCCGGTAATCTTGACCTGCCTTCCGTCCCTCTTCTACGAATACCGCCTAGTCCTTGACTGTACTGCTGCTTCGTTTCAATTGCTGTTGTGTGTGTGTTTCCCCCAGGACTTCCCGGATCATCCAGCTCCTGCCTTCGCTGTTCGGCTACTGGGGGAACACACACACGCAGACTCTTGGAACTCCTGTACCCCCCCCGGAACCCCTGAAACCCCCAACCCTTAAATAAACTTTTGAACGTGACGCAATTGTGGTCCTCGTCCTGTTTGGTGTCTGACAGTACGATCTGACCAAACATGGACCCAGCGCACGGTCGAACCAGCATGGAAACCGACGAACCAGAACCACCCACCGCCATGCAACGCCTGGAAGAGACAGAGAGAGCGGTAAACCGCAACACTGCTGACATTGCCTCTCTACTTCAAGCCGGCTTGAGCCAGCGTCAGCAGTTCCAGCAGCAACAGCAACAACTTGCAATGATCATTCAACTTCTCACCAACCTTTCTCCTCTGCCTGCTCCCACCGGCCCAGCCCCAGCCAGCCTGCTCACCGGCCCAGCACCCGAGTCTCCTGCCCAGTCCACTGCTACCGTGGCTGCCGGCGCCCCAGAACCCAGGATCGGCAATCCAGAGCGGTTCAGCGGCGACCCAACCCAGGTACGGGCGTTCCTGACGAGCTGCCGTGTCCAGTTTACCCTGCAACCCAGGACTTTTGCCACTGAAGGGGCGAGGGTCGGTTACGTGATCACTCACCTGACGGGCCGAGCTCGACTCTGGGGAACGGCGGAGTTCGAGCGCCAGACCCCAGCATGTGCAACCTTCAACCTATTCGCAGAGGAGATGCTCAAGGTATTCGATTTGGAATCCACAATAGCCGAGGCATCTCGGATCCTGATGAGTATTCGCCAAGGCAGAAGGACTGTTGCGGATTACTCCATCGACTTTCGAACCGTGGCAAGTCGAAGCTCCTGGAACATGGAAGCATTGGTGGATGCTTTCCTCCACAGCCTGGCGGACTACATAAAGGACGAGCTGGTTTCCCATGATCAACCCCCCACTCTTGATGAAGCCATTGCTCTGGCTGTCCGCATCGACCGCAGGATCCAGGCCCGCCGTCATGAGAGAGGGCGCCAGAGTCCATCCACCAGCACACGGAGTGTCCCAACTGCCCTTCTGTCCGCACCTGCCACACCATCTAGCCAGCCGGACCAGTCTGAACCGATGGAGATCGGCCGCACCTCCCTAACCCCTGCAGAGCGCCAGCGACGCATCACCTCCAACTTGTGCCTGTACTGTGGTGGTGATGGTCATCGAGTCGCCACCTGTCCAGCAAAAGCCGGAGCTCACCAGATGTAGGAGGAATCCGGATGAGCTCAATGAACATTCAGCCCTCCATCAGCCGTAAACCCCTCATCCAAGTCTGTCTTCACCTGTCTGATTCCACCCACACCCTGGCAGCCCTGGTGGACTCTGGCGCAGAAGCAAACATTATTGACACAGGACTTGCTCGTCAGCTGGGCTTGGAAAGCCATCGCTTGTCCACTCCTGTTCCAGCCCGGGCCCTGGACGGTCACGCAATTGGCACAGTTACCAGCATCACAGCCCCCATCTCAATGATGGTGTCAGGAAACCACCGAGAGACCATCCGCTTCCACCTGCTCAGCTCTCCAGGCCAACCCCTAATCCTGGGCTACCCTTGGCTCCGTCTCCACAATCCTCACCTCGATTGGGCCTCCGGAACTGTGAAAGAGTGGGGAAATGCCTGCCACCTGACCTGTTTGCGTGCTGCCTCGCTGCCCCCCGGCTCAGTACCCCCCAGCATTGCCCACGACATTTCTAATGTCCCTGAATGTTACCATGGCCTCAGAGGTGTTCAACAAGACCAAAGCCACATCTCTGCCCCCACACCGTCCGTACGACTGTGCCATTGATCTCCTCCCCTGGGACTGCTCCACCCAAAGGTCACCTCTACTCACTATCCCCTCCTGAAAGAAAAACTATGGAGGATTACATCAGGGACTCCCTGGCAGCTGGACTCATCCGCCCGTCTTCCTCTCCTGCTGGTGCCGGGTTCTTCTTTGTGGGAAAGAAAGATGGTTCTCTTCGCCCCTGCATTGATTATCGAGGTCTGAATGATGTCACAGTGAAGAACCGGTACCCTCTGCCTTTACTCACCTCTGCTTTTGAATTGCTCCAGGGATCCACTATTTTCACCAAACTGGACCTTAGAAATGCTTACCACCTAGTGCGAGTAAGGGAGGGTGACGAGTGGAAGACAGCATTCAACACCCACACCGGCCATTATGAGTACCTGGTAATGCCATTTGGCCTCACCAACGCCCCAGCGGTATTCCAGGCGCTGGTGAATGATGTGCTGCGGGACATGCTGAATAAATTCGTCTTCGTGTACCTGGACGACATCTTAATTTTCTCCAGAACTCTGTCCGAACACACCCGTCATGTCCAGCTGGTTCTTCGACGGCTCCTGGAGAACTCTCTCTATGTCAAGGCGGAGAAATGCGAGTTCCATGCTCAGACTGTGTCATTCCTGGGATACATCGTCGCTGAAGGCAATATCCAGATGGACCCCGCAAAGGTCTCGGCAGTTACCTCCTGGCCAGTTCCGGGGAATAGGAAGAAGCTGCAGCAATTCCTCGGTTTTGCCAATTTCTACCGGAAATTCATCCGGAACTACAGCTCCGTCGCCGCTCCCCTCACAGCTCTGACCAGCATCAAACACCCCTTTTCCTGGACCCCAGAGGCCAACACAGCCTTTCATACCCTCAAGGCCCGGTTCACCACTGCCCCCATCCTCCAGATGCCGGATTCAGACCGGCAGTTCGTTGTCGAGGTGGATGCCTCAGACGTGGGAGTCGGGGCCATACTCTCTCAACGGGCAGAGGAGGACAACAAGTTGCACCCCTGTGCATTTTTCTCTCGCCGGCTTTCACCTGCAGAGCGCAATTATGATGTTGGAAACCGTGAGCTGTTGGCTGTCAAGCTTGCCCTGGAGGAGTGGCGTCACTGGCTGGAGGGGTCCACAGTTCCGTTCCTGGTCTGGACCGATCACAAAAACCTCGAATACATCCGCAATGCCAAACGTCTTAACCCCAGACAGTCCCGCTGGGCCTTGTTTTTCACCAGATTCAACTTCACCCTGTCATACCGCCCAGGTTCTCGGAACACCAAGCCGGACGCTCTCTCCCGTCAGTTTCATAAGGATGACGCCCCTTCCCAGGAACCTGCATCAATTCTGCCCGATCCCTGCGTCGTAGCTGCCCTGACCTGGGATATCGAGGAGGAAATTCAAGAGGCCCTCCGTGACCATCCCAGTCCCAGTGCATGCCCAGACGGTCGTCTCTTCGTCCCAGATAATTTGAGGTCCCGGGTCATACAGTGGGGACACAACTCCCGCCTTGCCTGCCACCCGGGCTCCGCCCGCACCTGCCATCTCCTTGCCCAGCGCTTCTGGTGGTCGTCTTTGAGAAGGGATGTCCGAGAATTCGTCCGTGCCTGCCCCACCTGCAATCAGAACAAGTCCTCCACTCGGCCCCCCGCTGGTTTACTCCAGCCCTTGCCTGTGCCCACACGACCCTGGTCCCACGTCTCCTTGGACTTTGTAACTGGCCTCCCACCATCAGGTGGGATGACTGTCATTCTCACTGTGGTTGACCGGTTTAGCAAGATGGCACACTTCATTCCCCTCCCTAAACTGCCATCTGCCAGAGAGACTGCCCAGGCTGTTCTTGATCATGTCTTCCGTCTACACGGGCTGCCCAGGGATGTTGTCTCTGACCGAGGCCCGCAATTTACCTCTACATTCTGGAAGGAGTTCTGCCGTCTTCTAGGGGCCACAGTGAGTCTCACCTCTGGGTTCCACCCCCAGTCCAATGGTCAATCCGAGCGGGCAAACCAGGAGCTGGAGAAGGCGCTGCGGTGCATGGTTTCTCGCAAACCCCAGGCTTGGGCACAACAACTGATGTGGATAGAGTATGCTCACAACTCCCTCACCTGCTCTGCCACTGGTATGTCACCTTTCCAGTGTGTGTATGGCTACCAGCCCCCCCTGTTCCCCAGCCAGGAAGGAGATGTGTCCTGCCCGTCTGCCCTCGCCTATGCCCGCCGTTGCCGTCGTACCTGGTCACAAGCTCGTGCCACGCTACTCAAGTCAGCTGTCAGCTATGCCACTGGGGCTAACCGCCGAAGATCGCCGGCACCCGCCTACCGTGTTGGCCAGAAGGTGTGGCTGTCAGCCAAGGATCTCCCACTGCGGGTGGAATCGCGTAAACTGGCACCTCGATTCCTCGGCCCGTTCCCTATCCAGAGGGTCATCAGCCCAACCGCAGTCCGGCTCCAGTTGCCAACCTCCATGAGGGTGCACCCTACTTTCCATGTTTCGAAAGTCAAGCCGACGCATGAAAGCCCGCTGGTCCCCGTGCCGCTTCCTCCTCCTCCTCCTCGCCTCGTTGACGGTGGGCTGGTGTACACCGTTCGACGCCTGCTTCGGTCCAGACGGCGAGGTAGGGGCCTCCAGTATCTCGTCGACTGGGAGGGCTATGGACCTGAGGAGAGAACCTGGGTGCCAGCCAGTCGGATTGTGGACCGGACACTCATCGCCGACTTCCACCGTCTGCATCCTGATCAACCTGCAATCCGTAGGGGCCGCCCCAGAGGGGTCCCTAACCGTCCTGCCCGCCCGGCTTCCTGTCATGTGCCTGACCCTGACCCTGTCTCGGTACCTGTCCCGTCTTCTGTCCACGACCCTCCAGCTCCCTCCGAGGATGAGGATGTTCACTCGGACCGCTCGGAGGAATTCTAGCCCTCCACCGGCTCCCCTCCGCCCTCCCGACGTGGTGTCACTCTTGGGGACTTCTGGGGCCGTCCCTTAGGGGGGGGGTTCTGTCATGAGCTCTCTCTCTGCCTGGTAACACGTGCTGATTGAAGTCTGATGACCTCCACCTGTTCCTGCTCTGCTCTGCCTCACCCTCGTTACCTACCAGCTGCACTGCATTCACCACTCATCATGCCCTCTATATAAAGCCTTGCTTTTCAGTCCACACTTGTCAGATCGTCTGCAACCAGCACCAGTTACCTGCCTGTTTATTGAAAACGCCTCTGACTCTTTGCCTGTGATCCCGGACCCGCTCGACTACTTCTGTGTTCTCCAGCCCCGGTAATCTTGACCTGCCTTCCGTCCCTCTTCTACGAATACCGCCTAGTCCTTGACTGTACTGCTGCTTCGTTTCAATTGCTGTTGTGTGTGTGTTTCCCCCAGGACTTCCCGGATCATCCAGCTCCTGCCTTCGCTGTTCGGCTACTGGGGGAACACACACACGCAGACTCTTGGAACTCCTGTACCCCCCCCGGAACCCCTGAAACCCCCAACCCTTAAATAAACTTTTGAACGTGACGCAATTGTGGTCCTCGTCCTGTTTGGTGTCTGACAAAAGTATGTGTAGATGTTCATAGGCCTACTGTTTTTATGCAATGACTGTGCATGTTTTCATACTGTTTTTTTATGCAATGATTGGGTGTGTATGACTGTGTGTTTATGTATGCTGTTAATGCTATTTTATATGTTTCTATTTATTAATATTTTTATACTCATTAAAGGACAATTCTGGCGCAAAATGAACCTAGGGGTTAATAACACATGTTAATAACACATGTTAATAACACACGTGTACCGAGTTCGTCCGTTCTCTGGAATGTATTTTCATGCTAATCGAACATGTTTTACCACAAACCGCTAATTAGCGTATAACGCTAGTCTTCGGGGCACATGTAAAGTAAAAAGAAATCGCTATTTCTATACCACTAACAAGGCTCAAAATAGCACCACGCTTCTATGGTAGCATAATGAGGGGCCCTGAGAGATAGAGGGCGTGGCTGAGAGAGATTATGTTAAACAGGCATGATCTTTGAATTTGCTACGTCCCTGCCCCTATGTCTATGTCGGACGAAGCAGACCGCTTGGAAAGCTATTATGGGCGCTAGGGCTGGGCGATATGGCTGAAAACTGTATCACGATATAAGTATTTCATATCAGTCGATATCGATAATTATTGATTTAAAAAAAAATCTATTTCAGATAAGGACCAGAAGAGGGTTCAATTTAAGTTCAATTTAAACACTTTTATTTTAAACTTAACCTTCCTCTGATTTTAATCACCTCAGTTATCAATCAAAGCAATGATAACTTTGCTAGTTTATCATAGTCTACTGGTTAGACTGTTCAGTTTCCCCACGTGTGTTTAAGTTTCAAATGAATACCTTTTCTTCTTGGGACAGGCCCGTTTGAGTCTTGGAAAGTATTTTTCCATTTGCATCGGGATTGAGATGATTAGAACTTAGCAGTCAATTTGAATGCAACAGTTTTGAACAAATTCGTGCAGCTTGCTAATGATGCTAACCGGATTTAATAGCAATTTAGCCAGTCGTCTTGCACGATTGTGAATGCTTGGATTACGTGCATGCTGAGGAGGGATGCACCTGTTGGGAGGGAGAGAGAGCATGTGCACAGAGCAAGTACTCATAGTCTGTGTTGAGGTAGGCCTACTATCGCCTACTCTGGTAGAGTTGCACATAGCTACAATGCAAGATATATTTAGCCTTTTTATTTATGGACAACGCAAGGAGGTGTGTGTTGCTTTTAATTATCGAATGTTCTATCGAACGTATTCTTTATTGATATTGATTACATGTCTATTGCGATACATATCGCTATCGTTTTATCGCCCAGCCCTAATGGGCGTTATATCTTAACGATCTAAAACGCAAGTATCAAATGCAAAGCGCAAGTAGCGTTGTGGGCGGATCTTGGGATGGTGTTGCTATTTTACCAGCAGGATAAATGACTGTTGCGCCCAACGCAAATCTAAAATGTGGTGGTCTGAACTCATGGGTGTGGTTTGGACGTAACGTGCAATAAACCAATCAGAGTGTCATCTCACATTCCCTTTAAAGCGATGGAAGCTGCAGCTACATCAACACCCGCCATCCACTCCAAACAATGTTTTTCCCAATAATTGATATCGGCACACATTTCAGTCAAAACCTTAGGTGATTTTGAACTGGCCATGTGAATAAATGTTACACATTATGTAAAACACAGGTAGCTCTCCTCATTTTATTCTCTAAGCTCTCAGGGGGAAACGGTCGGAAACTCCATGCATCAAACAAACTCTGTGCGTGCAGGCCACCTATATTAATTAATTAATGGCCGTCAATCAATGGCCAATTGCGCAAAGACGGGCGGAATTCTTATAACCTGACTCTCGCCAGACGAATTTCGTTTCGCCTAGCGAGAGTCAGGTGAGAATTCTTACGGTCCAGTAGCCTAAACCACTTCAGTGAACGTTCAAATAACCCCCAGAGTTCAGTGTTCATCAGGGTGTTCAAACTGGATGTGCAATATATTCAAGTTGCTTATATTGCATTTTAGAGGACAATGATAAAGCCATGTGCAACGCATTTTGGCTTGCCAGCAGGTTGGATAAACTCAATTTACTACACAATAATGTAGGCTAGGAATATATCTTTTATATGTCATGCGTTTAGTTGTTGAATTGCACATAACATGTCTGCATTTATTTAGTCTTCTTTCTCTCGACTCTAGGCTAGCGCATGCATTATGGCCCTAATTGTGCAAAGACAGGCGGGATATCGCCTCCTTTTACAGTAAACCACTTCACAACGAACGTTCAAATAACCCCCAGAGTTCAGTGTCCCATCAGTCCCAACATTTAGAAACATAATCGAAAAGTCCATTCGTGAATTGGGTGTGTTTTGATTTTGAGAGAGACTGGAGAAGGGCCGTATAGGCTATGTCTCAAAGCAACTGCGATAACCTTGTTTCTTGAAGGCTATCCTTACCTCCAGATATCCACATCTAATGAGGGTCGGCGACTATCCAATACCCAATAGCCTACTATTTGCATACCCTCGATATACATATTGTTGGAAAGCTTATGGCCGTTCGTGTGAGTACAACAACTTAATTTTGTAAATTTTACCAAAACGACTGGTTTCGCCTTGCAGGGTCACATTTAATTTGTTGTCTTAACTTTTTATATTCAAAACAATTCGTAGGTATCCATACTGAAGTCTAATTACCACCAGACACAAATAATCATCCCCTAGGTTAAATCCTCTCTCTCTCTCTCTCTCTCCAAAATCTCTTCCTCTGAGATGCACGCGCTATAGGCTATAATATAGGCACATTTCAAATGTGACTCTCTAATCAACTTTTTTAGCTCTTAAACACGAAAAATACTCTGTTCAGAAAGGAAACAGCTGATCAGTTACGTGATTATTTACATTACTTGTGGACTGGACTTGGAAGTTTGCAAATCTTGAGAAGATGGCAGAATATGAAGAAGACAGAGTTATACGAGGAATTTAAAATCATCGGATCTGCAAAATTTAAATGACTATTACACTATTCAACATTTCCGGATACTAGTGACTGCTGGACACCATTCCCAATGCAATGGGTGCAACCATCCCCCACTCACCTCGGCAGACCCCGAGTCATGTTCGACCAGGTTAGATTACCTGGAAAGCGTTCGGTCCCCCACGCATGCATCTATTCCATTTATCAAAATACACACTGAAACAACGCCCACCCCTTCCTCCCTCCCAAACTACATTTCTTTCTATTTCTGATGGTGGGCAAGGAAAAGTAACGTCAGCATAAACTGCTCTCCGGAATACAAAGCTAAGTGGCTTGTTAGCAAGCAAAGTTTGCTTATGTAACTGTAGAATAGCTCAGACGGAGGCTTTCTTATGAAGTTTTATTTCACATTGCACAGCTAGTACATGTTATCAGTTCCAACATCGGTAGCCAACTAACCAACAGGGGTCTCCTGCCCACGTGACTACGTGGCTCATTGGGCCAATCAAAGCTCATCAATGCAATGCAGATATAACATTCTACATCCCCCTTCTTTAGTTTAACACCTCCAATAACAGGAAACATGCATTAAAAGAATCTCAGAATAAACAGCTGTTATGTTAGAGTTACCTGTAGAAATCACAACTCTTCAAGTAACACACACCAGAAAAGTCATTGTGAACATGTGCTAAGAAACAGCATAAACATTCACATATCACATACAATGCATGGTAACATGTGTTTTTTTTTTTTTGTTGAACTAAACACATCAGTGGCAGAACACTGCTGTTAGATTAAGTGTACTTGGGGTTGGGCTTCAAGGGTCTGCCATATCTGGAACAAGGGGTTGAGCACTCGGTAGGTGTTTGGATGAGGGTCTCACCGGAGTGGCCAGGTGAGTGCTCATTGTGCGTGGGGAGCTGTGTCTCTGGGGACAATGGGACACTGGGTGGACTCCAGATGTTTTCATTGTCGGATGCTGGATCTGCTGATGAAGATGGATCAATCTCTACGGCCTGAGGGTGTTGTTCTGCTACAGGCAGCAGATGGCGTCGATTCCTGCGGTACTCTCTACCCTCCGACTCGACCAGGTAAGATCTTGGTTCAGCGGCAGCCCTTTTTACAATGCCTATTTTGTCATGTCCTTTCTCTGTTTGCAGTCGGACCACCTGGGAGTTGTGGAGTGGAGTGAGAGGCTGGCTGCCACGATTGTAGATTTTTTTCTGGTTCTCTCTCTTCTTTGACAGATGATTGTGGACTGTTCCAGTGTTCAATGGCTTTGGCTTCAACAGGTGTTTGCTGACTGGTAGGTTTGTGCGGGTCACCCTGGACATCAATCTTTGCGCAGGGGAGCCTAGGGTGCCATCTCTTGGCACATTTCTGACACTTAGCAGATTCAGTAGCAGGTCGGTCCCATCTCTTTTAGATGTTTCCAACAGGCGCTTTGCGCTTCGCACTGCTCGCTCTGCCAGTCCATTTGCTTGATGATATTCTCGACTGCTAGTGACGTGAGTGAAATCCCAGACTTTGGCAAAGTCACAAAAGGTCTGACTTGTGAACTGTGTGCCACAGTCAAATAATAGCTTGTGAGGAATTCCATGAACAGAGAAATGCCGTTTCAGCTTGTTAATCACACACTGTGACGTGATGTTCTTTAGTTGGTCCATCTCAAACCATCCTGAATATGAGTCAACTAGGACGAGGTAGTGATGGCTGTTCCATTCAAATAGATCTGTTGCCACTGTTGACCAGGGGAGCTCTGGGACTGCATGTAGTTGCAATGGCTCCTTTGGCTGATGAGGTTTCAAGGCATTGCATGTACTACATGACTGTACAAAGTTATCAATGTCTTTTGTCATTGTCGTCCAAAACACCACATTGCGTGCTCGTCGCTTGGTGGCCTCTGCACCAGGATGGCCTTTGTGTAGAAGTGTGAGGTATTCTTTGTGCAGCATTTGTGGAATGACTGCTCTTGTCCCTTTCATTATTATTCCATCTGCCACGGAAAGCTCATCTCGGAATGGGAAGAACTGCTTCACTATAGCTGGTACACTGCTCAGACGTTCTGGCCATCCATGTCTGATGATGTTGGTCAGGGTTTGTAAAGACACATCTTCCATTGTGTGGTTGCGTAGCTCATCTTGGCGAGAGGATGAGATGCGCTGTACTGCCATCACCTCGAAGTCTTCCTGCTCTGTGAGGTGTTGTGCTGTGGTCTCTCTTGGTGCACGTGACAGCGTGTCTGCCAGGTAGAGCTCTTTGCCTTTCTTGTAGATCAATGTCAGATTGAACTTGTGGAGCTTCAAAATCATTCGTTGTAGGCGTGCTGGTGCTGTGTGGAGAGGCTTTTTCAGGATTGAGACCAAGGGTTGATGGTCTGTCTCAACGATAACTGGTTTACCATATATGTAATCATAAAATTTAAAACAGGCAAACACCACGGCAAGCAGTTCTTTTTCTATTTGTGCGTACCTTTGCTCCGTTTCTGTGAGGGTACGAGAGGCATAGGCTACAGGACTGCCATCCTGGAGCCACGCACTGCCAAGGCCGTATTGTGAAGCGTCACATGTGAGAGTGACCGGTTTGTGCACACTGTAGTATGACAGCACAGGTGGTGATATCACACACTGCTTCAGTGTGTCGAATGCCTTTTGTTGTTGCTCTGACCAACACCATGCTATGTCCTTATGCAGGAGCTGATGTAGGGGTGCTGTAATGTTGCTGTGGTTAGGAATAAACTTTCCAAGATAGTTCATCATTCCAAGGAAACGTTGTAGTGCAGCTTTATCCTCAGGTGGTGGGATGTCAGCGATCGCCTGAATCTTTGCTGGGTCAGGCTTGAGCCCCTGTTCGGTGAAGACATGTCCAACGTAGCTGACCTCCTTCAGCTGAAATTTGCATTTTTCTGGATTCAGCCTCAGCCGGACCTTACGTGCCCTGTCTAGCACTTTCCGCACATTCTTGTCGTGCTCTTTGAGGTCTCTTCCACCAACGATGATGTCATCGACAATTATGGCACACGGGAGGCCCACAAATATCTGCTCCATAGATCTCTGAAAAACCTCTGAGGTGGCACTGATGCCATATGGCATCCGTAGATAGCGAAAACGGCCAAATGGAGTGGCAAAAGTGGTGAGAAACGAGGAATTTCTATCTAGTTTGATTTGCCAGAATGAACTCTTGGCATCGAGCACTGAAAACACTGTTGCACCCGACATTTGGGCAGCCACTTCCTCGACCGTGCGCATTGGATGGTGTGGGCGCATTATTGCTTCATTTAGGTCCCTTGGGTCAATGCACAACCGTATCTTGTCAGTGTCTTTTTTGTGTGTGGCTACCATTGAGGATACCCATTCTGTGGGCTCGGAGATGGGTGTGATGATTCCCGATTTCACCATGGTCTGCAACTCCTCCTGAAGACTCCGTCTTCACCTTGTCCATCATTGCTACTGGAATGCGACGAGGCGGCCGGACGACAGGAGTGACATTTGGATCCAACTTCATGTGGTATGTGACTGGAAGGGAGCCCACTTCGTCACTGAACAGGTTGGCATAGTCATGAAAGCACTTGTGCGGTGAGTTTTGTCTTTCTTTCAGGTCTACATGAAAAACTTCATCTTTCAGAGTCATCAGATTCATTTTTAGACAAGCCGGCAGCCCTAGTAGTGTCTGGACATTTCTGTTTACCACATGGAATTGTAGGCTGTAGAATCTATGGTTGCTCAGTCGACATTTTAGCAGCACAGTCCCTTCAGTGTTTATCACTGTACCTCCATATGCCACCAGCTTCACCCTCCTATTATTGTCAACTTTTTCTCCATTTCTGACCTGCTTGAGTGTATCCAATGAGATGACGTTGCACTTTGCGCCAGTATCGACTTTCAGTTTGAGTTTTTTTCCATTGACGGTTACGCAGCAGTTCAATTCTTCTTTGATATTCCTGTTATTTTCATTTAAAGCATTTATTTCGCTGCTATCTATGAGTGACAGTCCATCAATGTCAAATGACTCAGAGTCCTCACTGCAGCTATCTGAGTTGGTTTGAGCAACCTGGTGCACAGACTTGTGCTGTTTGCTTTTAAATGCAGATCTGCAGTGGCTTCGGAAATGGTTCAATTTGTTGCAGTGGTGGCATTGCTTACCATATGCGAGGCAAAGTTCTTTTTTCGCTGGGTGTTCATGGCCACAGTTCCTGCAGCTTATGATGTTTTCTGATGCACCTTGATCTCTCTGTTGCTTATGGCCAGGCCTGTATCCTCTCTTGTCTCGGTGCACCGCATCCACGCTCATTGTTGGGGTGCGCGGAGTAGCCGCTAGTGTTCTGGTATGCTGTTCGGTCAGCTCGTTAATCTGGCATATTCTGATAGCTTTTGCCAACGTTAGCTCACACTCTCGTAGCAGTATCTTCCTCACGCTATCAGAGTTGATGCCACAGACTAGCCTGTCTCTAATTAGTTCATCCTGCAGTGCTCCAAAATCACACGTTTTTGCTTTATTTCTAAGTGCACTTAGATATGACTCTACGGTCTCACCAGGTTTTTGGTTCCTTGTGTTGAAAGAATGTCTCTCCATCGTGATGTTCGTTTGTGGATTGCAGATGTCCCTGAACTTTCGTTTCAAACACTCCGGATTCTCCCGCGATTCAGCTGGGCGGACTACGTCGCCATCATCGTCTAGCTGAGCCACAGCATAGGTGAAAGTGCGTTCTCTCTTGATAGCCTCGCTTTCCGCTAGATTGAGGAGTATGTAGGCTTTCGTCTGATCTGGCTTGTCACCGTGAGCTGCAGCTATGAAGATGTCATATTCCTGTTCGAATACCCGCCAGTTATCTGCGATTTTGTCATCGAATACCAGCGGATCTGGACGCCGAAATCCATCAGCCATATCTTCTACTTTCGGGCTCACCGAAAAGTCTGACTCAACATCAAATATATATACGGTCCAATTCAAATGTTCCAAACGTTCCTACTTGTAGTACGAGGTAGACGTTTTACTTCTGACACCATGTAGATAGCTCAGACGGAGGCTTTCTTATGAAGTTTTATTTCACATTGCACAGCTAGTACATGTTATCAGTTCCAACATCGCTAGCCAACTAACCAACAGGGGTCTCCTGCTCACGTGACTACGTGGCTCACTGGGCCAATCAAAGCTCATCAATGCAATGCAGATATAACATTCTACAGTAACGTTACACGATTCCAAAACAGTGTGATTTACATGCAAATAGTCAAACAATTTCATACATACCTCCGGAGCAACTACGTCGCTTTCGGGATGGCATTTTTCTTCAGATGTACCCGTCATGGGGGGCTTAATCCTCTTGTAGGGATAGCAAACTCGTCTGCATCAAAATGTCGACTACATACACAGTAATCCTTCTGTTTTAGAATATTGACAGGTGTCTCGACATCGATTCCTCGTATAACTCTGTCTTCTTCGTAATCTGCCATCTTCTCAAGATTTACAAACTTCCAAGTCCAGTCCACAAGTAATGTAAATAATCACGTAACTGATCAGCTGTTTCCTTCACATGTGCAGCATGTCTTTCGTCAACAACATTACGCGAGATTCCCATCACTGATGTAAAACCTTTTGAGCTTCATTGATACCGTGTACTCATCATGCTCATGTAGACAGTAACTATATATTTCCCAGATGTGGGACCAAGTCACTGTTTGGCAAGTCACAAGTAAGTCCCAAGTCTTAGCACTCAAGTCCAAGTCAAGTCCCAAGTAAATACAGAGAAGGGCAAGTCGAGTCCAAGTCCAAGTCTCATCAAAGCCAAGTCGAGTCCAAGTCCAAGTCCCAATCTTTTTCAAGTCCTGAACAAGTCATCAGGTACTCTTCACTTAATAATGGCATTATTAGACTATCGATCATAATTTTAACACTTCCATCTAATCCACAGATTTTTTTTTTATAAATACAGATTAAAATATGTTCAATGTTTCTGTCTTGAAATCTTTTACGATATATGCATGCGCATACAATATACACATGTGCATACCTGAGTAATCTGTACAAAACGGATAGCTACATGACAAATAAAAATATTGTTTTTCCAAATTTCGGAGCCCACTGTAAGGATGAGTAATAATTTGACTGATGGCATTTCACTGCGCTAGGCCACAGATTTGCCTGCAAACAATTTATTAGGCTGTCTGCCAGTGGCGACTCATAAGGGAAGCCAAGGTCAACACTTTTATATTATTTAAAAGATAATAATGACACAGTAATTTTGTTTTAAAGTATTCATTTCTTAAGAAATACTACACATGTGATGCTGTTTATCTCATTTGTAAATGGTGCACTGTCACTTTAAGCCCATTGTGTGCCACTGTCCACACATTCTCATAATGATCTTTTTTACCAGCTCCATTCCTATGGCTAGTCCACAAACTCAAACATTGTTTGTGCCACATGAATAGCACAATATTAACAATGATAAGCATTATATTAAGTTGGCACAAACAGCTTTCATTCCTTTGGAAATAGATGCATGTATGACATGATGCTTGCTTGACATTTTCTGTTTGCAATTAAATGTGAATTATGAGCCTGGTAGCCAGTAGCCACCTAGCTAGCTGAGTGGAATGCGTTTCAATCGGCATATCAATGTGCTTCATGTAAACACATTATTGAATAGGCCTACTTCAAGACTCACCATTTCCATTAAACAAAGGCAAAGACAACTCTTCATATTCTTGTCCACTTTCCAAATCACAGTGAGTGCAGCCTATGTCATAGTGACCTGGATCTCATAGTTTATAACAGTAGTGAGAACCGGATAAATCCGCAATTTCCCCTAATCTCGTATTTGTTGCCTTCATGATTTCCTTTTATACGTTTCTTATATTTAAAAGAAAATATCAATCATCATCAACAATGACAAGCCAGCTGGAACCTGCCACTCGTTTTCTCTCCCCCTCGTGCGTGCTTAGATGGGGTTCTCAATTAAATGGAGTAGGCTAGCATAAGTTCAAGTTGGATCTTAATGGAGAGGACTCGAAAAGTATCATCTTTATGTAACATGCTGTTGGTGCATTTTGACATTGTAAACGTTCTCTAACAAGAGTGCAAATCAGTTTGCAGTAAAGCTACTAGTTATTAGCTAAATGTTGGTCGTTTCTCTATCTCTTGGTGCCCTACACACAGTGCGTAACGCATGTGGGGGTAGCGGCAGCACTGAACTGTGCTCTGGACTGGCCGCTTGTCTCCGCTATTTTTTTTTTTTTAGTCGCGGAGGGAAAGCATCTCTGGGGTGACTGGTCCACGATCAGGAAATTTAGTTTTTGACTCGAGACATGTCAAGTCGTCACAAGTCAAAGAGGCAAAGTCCGAGTCAAGTCTCGAGTGAATAGTATTCAAGTCCAAGTCGAGTCGCAAGTCATGCCGAATTTTATCAAGTCAAGTCTGAAGTCATTAAAATCATGACTCGAGTCTGACTCGAGTCCAAGTCATGTGACTCGAGTCCACATGTCTGATATTTCCTATTTACTTTTGTAATTAGTAATTTTGTAATTACTTTTGCAATCTGTTCCCCTGTCCTTCCTGTTCGTTCATGCTCAGCAGTCGACTGATCGCGACTTCATTACAAGATGGCAGCCAGCGGAGGGATTCTCTGAAGGTACTGCTTGTATAAACAGTCTTTTTTAATAAACTTCCTGTGCACTTCCAAAGTTCTCAGTATCTCGTTTTAAATGTCAGGACCCTCAGAAGTCTACCAATCCAGTGTGGAGTTACTTGGAACATTTTTAATGGTGTAAAAATAGCAATTTAGCTGCATAGGCTACGCTATGCCCCCACAGCTAGCTGAAAACCTTACGCAAGTTCGACGAAAATCGGCACAATTCGGAATACTAGGGGGTGACCGAAGGTACCTATTGGACACATGTAAGTACTCGGCAACATCTTTCAGTGCAGTTAAGGTCAATTTCACACCGAAATTCTTCTTTAACTTCAGTTCAGCATTCAACACTGCGATCCCCTTCAAGCTGATCTCCAAGCTCGGCCAGCTTGGCATTAGCAACCAAATCATGGACTTCCTTACTAACAGACCCCAGACTGTTAAATTAGGAAGTCTCTCCTCCTCCACCATCACCCTGAACACTGGCGTGCCGCAGGGCTGTGTGTTGAGCCTTCTGCTCTACTCCCTCTTTACCCACGACTGCGCTCCTGTTTATGGCTCCAATGCCATAATCAATTTCACAGATGACACCACAGTGGTGGGCCTGATCAGAGAAGAGGATGAAACAGCATATAGAGATGAGGTTCAGCACCTAGCTATGTGGTGCAAAAACAATACCCAGAAGACCAAGGAGATCATTGTGGACTTCAGGAGAGCCAAGAGCAGGGCACACATCCCCCTCCACATCAGCGGTGCTGAGGTGGAACTTGCGTCTAGCTTTAAAGGAGACATAGAATGGAAACCATTTTTGCCTTGGTTTTGATGAATTAGAAGAGGTTGTGCATAACCAAAGAGCTATCATGGACATGAGGCATGGTTGTGCCCTCCTTCATATGAACATCTTGAACTTGGAAATAGCTACTAAAACATGGGCGAATTAGAACAAAGCCTACATGTGATCAAATATCACAAAGCAATTATAGTTCAATTGTGGTTACCAAAGAGGGCGCCATTTAGTCATAAGGACCATTTCCATACCCAGCCTAAATATGGTTTTAATTGGGCTTGTAAAATTGCAATTGAGTTTATTTTTGATAAATTAAAGTTAAATATATATTATAGAAGTCTAACGCAGGTGGTTAGTAACATGTCCTTGGCAGCAGAACAAGCTGTTTTTTTGATTGATTTGATTACGAGTAAGGAAAACATGTCTGTGGAAGCCGCTATGGTTCAGTCCACATCAACGGGACGGACCAACCTAACCAACCTAGACCATGCCTAGGTTGGTTAAGAATATTTGGATATTTTATTGTGGTAATATGGTGGCAACATGTTTTGTGTTTGTGATGGACTGTGCCCAGGTTGATGATGGTTGGTTAGGGTGTTTAGGGTTATGGTTCAGTCCACATCAATGGGACGGACCAACCTAACCATCTAGACCATGCCTAGGCTGGTTAAGAGTATCTTGGATATTGGATATTTTTAATGTGGTAATATGGTGGCAGCATGGAGGGGAGTGTCTCCAAGACGCTGGTTTTACTGTTAAGCCTTCATGAGGTGTCATGGGCCTAACTTAACGAAACATCGGTGAATGAGGGTGCTCACTTGATAACCCCAATGACATGCTGCATACTCTATACTGCTGTTAGATGGGCCATTTGTCTTGTGTTTGTGGCCATTGGTTGGCAGATTGGTGGTTAGCATGCTTTTTTAAGTTAATTTGGATAGGGGCTTCTAAATGTGTTTTTACCTTGGATTTTTGGCACAAGGAATTATATATTATATGGTTGGTTAGGGTGTTTAGGTATATGGTTCAGACCTGCAAATTTTAACATCAGAAAACACAGTACAATCCTCAATTAATCCATTCTATCTCCCCTTTAAGTTCCTTGGCTTATATCACTGAAACTCTTTCTGAAACTCCTCCAGTCGCCTTCACTTTCTACAAACCCTGAAGAAAGCACACATGTCCTAGGATTCTAACAGACTTCTACCGTTGTACCATTGAGAGCATACTCACTAACTGCATCTCTGTATGGTACGGCAACTGCAACGATGCTGATCACAAGGCACTAGAAAGAGTAATGAAATCTGCCCAAAGGACCCAACTCCTGTCCATCCACAACACATATCATAAACACTGTACAAACGAAGCCAAATCCATTGTCAAGGATGCTACCCACCCTCTCCATGGTCTTTCCAGTCTACTCCCATGGTAGGCGATACAGGAGCCTGCGCTCCCGCACCAGCAGGCTCAGGCACAGCTTCTTTCCAGAGGCTGTAACACTGCTGAACAAAACTACACCTCCTAGCTGTCCTGCATTCTAGCTGTTACTACTTTACCTGTTTACTTTTTTACTACTGCACTGTTTACCTGTTTACATTGACTGCTTTGCACTGTTTACCTGTTCACATTTACTCCTACACTGTTTCACCTATGCCCTTGCACTGGTAACACCAAATATTCATATTTATTTTATATATTCCATAACCTGCCCATAAACCTGTGCAATATACTGTACATATATATTACATGTATTAGTTATATAGAATGTCTATTTATACTCTACATACTGTATATACTCTGTAGACATATCTCTGTAGACATGTCATCTGGAAAACCTGTATTTATCCAACTATACACTGTACATTGTTAATCTCTATTGTCTACACAACTGCACAGAATACCGTACTCAACCTGCACTTGGTATGTATTGCTTCTTTGCACTTCTGATTGTTTCATTGGCTCTGTACCTGTACTCTGCTAAATGGCAATAAAGTTGAATCTAATCTAATCTAATGGTAATCTAATCTAATCTAAATTTACTGTCCCCTCAAAATAACTCGACACAGCCATTCGCCTTATTCACCCGGCGGCCATTACGTGGCTGAGGGGTACACTTGCCATTACACCTCAGTCCAACAGATGGTGGTGGTAATGCACTCTGTTTGCAAACTGCTAAAAAAAACTCACTGAAGGAGATGAAGGGTTCATAGATATACACAATAAAGGCTAGATGTCTTATGGCGGCTGATGTTGAAACAAAACAGAGAGCAAGCTCGCTACTCCCTCCCCCTCCCTCCCGTGCAATTAAAACTCTCCTATCTTGCATCTCGTCGGTTATTGGTTGAAAAACTTTATTTTGTCTTTGAGTGGGTTGCCAACCCTTGTTGGTAGCAATTGTTTTTGTGTACAGATCTCGGAGCCTAGGCTGCCTACAGAGACGTGTTTTTTTGACGGCCTGCTTATGGGGCAGACAGCTAGTAGATCGTTAGGAAAGATTAGATGAATGTGATCGTTTATGTTTGGGCCTGAAATCGCTGATACAACCTTTAATGTCTAAACCACTGGCAATAAAAGTGAGTACACCACTAAGTGAAAATGTCAAAATTGGGCCCAGTTAATTATAATGTTCCCTCCCCGGTATCATGTGACTCGTTACAAGGTCCCAGGTGTGAATGGGGATCAGGGGTGTTAAATTTGGTGTTATCACTCTTACACTCTCTCATACTGGTCACTGGAAGTTCAACTTGGCCCCTTGTGGCAAAGAACTCTCTGAGGATATGAAAAAAAGAATTGTTGCTCTACATGGCCTAGGCCAGGTGTCAGCAACCTTTTTTGCCTGGAGAGCCACTTTTACCAAATGTATTATTTTTTTAATTTCAGAAGAGCCACATAAATACGGTTACAAGAAAAAGTTTGGATATTTAACGTACAGTTACTTTCATTCAACAGAGGATTTTTAAATAGCCTACATTTTCTACTAATTTTAATGTGCAAGTAACTTGAAATGTAAAGTGGAATGACAGAAGTATAGGCCTTAGGCTTCCCATAGGCTAAACACCACCCCCTATTTTTCCAGTGTCCTTTGGTATGCAAAGCAACATATTAGCACTTAATTTTTGTCGACATGTCATTGGCGAAATTGAACATTAGGCCTACCAGAGATTAGATTTGGTGATGGCCTTGGAGTCTGGCTGGCTCATATTCAGTGAGGTGAAGTTTCATGCAAGAATTGAGGCTGTCACCATTTAGGCGCAACTCCACGCAAAACTGTGATATCCATAACGCCAACTAAATACCATGGCATTGTGTTGGTGTTATGGATGTGACAGTTTTGCGCGGAATTGCCCTTAAACGTGAGCGCAGGTTTGTCTTTATATTTTTCATATGTGAGAAAGATTTCTTACATGCAAGTGGAACCGAACAGGGTTAACACAGCAATACTAACTCGTTGCAGTGTGCGATATATAACGGGCAGTTCATTTCGCGTTTTCAGAATCAGTCTTCGGATGGAATCTTTCCTATTTCAGCCTTGTGTTCGCGCTCGCAAGCTGTGGTCGCTGACGTTTCCTTTTTGACATAATTCCTTATCTAGCCTACAGCAAGCGCACACATCAACAATAACAATTAAAGAAGTGTTCTCGTTGACTGAAATTGAGGGAAATCGGTGATTTTGTTTGATGCCATGCCAATGAAGCGCCAATGTAACAATATTGTGCAGCTACGGTTACGGAGTTAAATGAGGTGGAAAGTTATATAGGCTAAATTACTTAGATAGACTTACAATATTACATTTTGAAAATGAACGAACTAAAATAAAATATATTTTAATTCAATACTCATTAATTAATTTCAAAAGCTGAGCCGCATCAGAGGGATCAAAGAGCTGCATGCGGCTCCGGAGCCGCGGGTAGCCGAACCCTGGCCTAGGCTATAAGAAGATTGCCAACACCCTGAACCAGAGCTAGTGAGCGGAGCTGAGTGGTGCGAATATCCCGCTCCTCACTCAGGTGGCTGTTCACTCGCCCGCTCCTCCGCTCAAATTCATGTCAGGTCGCTCCGCTCAATTTCGCTCCCCGCTTTACTTGAAAATCCTCCCGCTCCAGTGAAATCGCTCCACACTCGCTCCAATTTAAAAGAGGGAGAAATAATCTACAAGCCGAATTGTCACCTTAAACAGAAAACTTAAATCCCAAAGAACTAAGACCAACGGCAACACCGATGTTGCCAAGCTTGTTCGTTGTTGCACTGTCAATACACATACAGTAAGCCTAAAACTAAAGGGATCAGTGGGATTAATTGCCTAAAGAATACAGGCTTAGCATCCAAATTTTACTTTAGCCTTCTACTTGATATGAAGCATATTCAAATTGCGCACACAAAATGTGTCCTCTTAGATTCCAAAATTAATATTTACTCACTGAAACTCCACCACCACATGGTTATTCTTGTTCTACATTAGTATCTAGTGTTTTGTAGGAATAGTATGCTTGTATGACTTATCAGTTTCCTTTCTAAAATATTTAGCGAACTCCGTCCTCATCAACGAACTTACTATGGCCAATATCTTTGAAATTTAACGGTCTTGGTTTTATTAGGAAGACATGAATTCTGGGTGGATTTGGGCATGCCTCAGACTTGTGGCGTGAGCGGTATCGGAGCGAAATTGGAGCGGAACAGAGCAGCCGCTCCAGCCTCTAAATTAAAAAGACTCCAACAAAATTCCACCTGCTCCGCTCCTCGCGAGATGATGATGCACAGGAAAGCCCACAAACAGGTTGGTGAAGACAAGCAGACTAAGGACATAGATTACTGGAAACTGTAATATTCACATAGAATATAATATGATTTCAGTTAAGTATTACTTATGAGATTCTGTGTTGGCCAATCAATGAACGCCATGTTTTGTAAGATGCGCATGCTCAGTGTGTGATTGTAGCGAACGATGAGCAGAAACACGTTTAAACATGTTGCTCCAGGTTGAGTGAATAAAGTAATACGTTTACGTGCTGTGCAGGCCCGGAGTGGGTAATCGGGAGAATTCCCGGTGGGCCGCTTCACTTCTGGGCCGGTCGAGGTAAAAATATTAACATTTGCCACGTTAATCTATCTTCTCTTAGTTGGCTCTCTTCTCTAAGTTGGCTACACACGTTCGCATCCTATGCCTAACACCGCAGCCTCTGCATGGGTTGTTTTCCCCTCCCAAGAAGAGTTAATTGGTTGGGTCCATATAGCCCGTCTTTTCTAAAAAGTTTTCACAGATACCAGCCGGCCCGGCCCTACCGATAAGCGTCAGGGAGGATGGATGGTAGAAAGAGGCCACGAGGGACTGGAAAGGCCAGGTAAAAAAGACGAAAGGTATTGGAGGAAAATGCTGCCAAATGTGCAAAGCTTCCAATTTTTTTTGAAGAGGACAGAATAAGTGGCAACTGGTAAATTAGCCATGATTATAGCGCCGCCTTATTATTGGGCTAATACTGGACGTTGTAGCGTTGTCAACCTATTCGCAAGCAACATGTCACACAAAGTGTGGGTTTTGAACACCAGCATAAATTAATTACCACTGTTAGAGAAATGGAAGAGCCAGAATAAAATCCCTTTTCACAAATGTATTACTAGTACAAAGAAAGAAGATTAAAATGCCCAGCAAAAACCTATAATAAAAAAAGGACACTAGTTATTTCCCTCGTAATAGTGAATACCCCCAAATAGACAGCCCAGATAGCAAACATACACTGGGACGGAACTGGGCCACACCTACCACAACGTCCGGCACGGATCTGCATAATGGACCTGATCCGGCGTCCAAACGCACATCGGTCCAAAATTGGTCTGGATCCGTTTGACGGATCTGGTACCAATAAGGGCTATGACTGGCCCAGTTCCGTATGGTAGTCTGTGTTACTGACGTGTTCCAGATCTGTTTATCATATGCAATACGGGTCCGCTTATTGTGTGTGGTACGGACCCGTTTATCAGACATCAGCCGGCTTTATTTGACATGTGAAATGTGATTGGTAATTAGGGCTAATTATCCTGAAAAATCTGTTTGCTACACATTTGCTAACAGGTTCGTTATAGGTTCACCCAGGCTAAAGTTCGTAACGTTTTCCCAACAGCTCAACTGATAAACATAAGCTAGGCTACAAACACATAACCTGGCAATAGCCAGATGAATTTCGCTCCGCCTAGCTCCACTCATCCATCTGGAACCGATCCATTGAAGTGTTGCTTCAGAAGGCTGGGCCTAATCAAAAAATGCTTGCATATGATTGAATAAGCCACTTGTCCTTCATCTATTGACGTGCTACTTCAACCACTCACATCGAAGCCAACCCGTGACGCTAATAACAGACTCACAGTCGCTTCTACGCTATGTCACATCTATGAAACTCCCGCCCTGCGTCCTGATTGGCTAAACCATAAAGTTGGTTGGCGAAATCACTCTCAATGGAAGAGGTCCCAGATGGATGTGAGTGAAGCTAGGCGGAGCTAAGCGGAACGACATTCATCTGGCTAGGGTCAGGTTAACAAACACAAGGGGGGTAAAAAAAACTTTACACATAAGTGTCTTATTATTTTTTTTATTCAACAACCTGGCTGTAGAAGTGCAATCCCAGACAAAGTTTAAGTCGTGTTAATTCCACATTTATTCCTTTTTGCAAATAGGCTAAGTCACAATTACACTCTTTTTTTATCATCAGTGATCCTGTTAGCGTTATCACTGCTTTTTTCCAAAATAGTTATTGTGATAGCTGTTTTGCTTAAGTTAAGCTAGTTGTTGTTGCTGGAAAATAATAGTAAAGTTATCAATCGCTCGGTTGCTTGTTGTTGTCTCTGAATAAACCAACAGAGATAAAAAGCAGATACTACCTTGAAAAGTTGGGCTGTCCTAGTCCAACCCCAGGCTGGCAAATCATGTCAAAAGATTGATAGTGAGCAAACCAAAGATCCTTGATTAACATTACTGCTTGGACTTCTGCATGCGTGGCAAGAATATGGGGTTGTTTCATAGCACTGTTAGATCTGACACAAACAACAATTGACTACTTTTACCACTGCTAGGTAATAATAAAAATAATGAAACGAACATATGATCAATATTGAGCCAACTATATCTTCTTTTCCAGCCTTACTGTAGAAATGAAGCGGCCATGGGAACATATGTGCACCCCCATGGTTTCTAAATTTGTGCCATTCCAAAATACCTTTTTTTTCTTTAGCAGCCAGTTGACAATGAAGTAGGGAAAGGACAGTCAATTTAGAATCAGCACCTTAATTAATATCATTACCACCTGGGTCTGCTGTGAAAAAATGGTCCTTCGGCTCATATCCGTATCACAGGTTTGGGCCAAATCAGTGTTTTGTATTTTAAACGCATCTCCTGACTTCCAGTTGAGTTGCAGAAATTGGATCTGGGACAAATCTGTAAACCGGTGATAAAACAACATTGCTAGCAGAGCTGAAACCTGTATCGGGAGTAGACCTGGCCCACAGTCAGATACCGTATGTCCGCTACAGGCGGATCTAAAGGCTTTTATGCGGATCCGGCCCAAAGGAAATTGCTATCTGGGAGATAACCCACGGAGCCACCACCAGAAGTTCAGTCAGATTTGTCCATAAAAAGAATGCAAGAGCAGCAGCAGTTCAAAGGGCTCAAGATCGCACGAGAGTCAATATAGTCCGGATCTGCAACAACCGCTAGCCTATCTATTGTCTTTGAACCAGCGGGAGCGCGCAAACCAGGGAGAGAGAGTCCACCCAACGCCAGCCCAGCAGCCCAGCTGAGCGTCAGACGAAGAGGGGAGAGTCAGCTGGCGATAATAATCAGCTGATGGTGGTAATCAGCTGGCTGCACACAATTGTAGACCCACAACTTAAAAAGTTCAGTGTCCCATTAATTATAATAGTCACAGCAAACAATCCACAGCAAATCATATGAAGAACACAGAAAACACAGCAAAGGAATATCCACTGCAAACAAAAGCACACCATATAAATAAGATGAAAACACAGCACACAATTGGGGTCAACAGTCACATAAAACACAGCTGAGGGGAGCTTGCTTTTGACACAACATATTAAATTAATTAAAAAAAATTGCCTTTTTGTATCATCCAATATGGCGATTCATAGACTTTGCAAATATTATGCAAATACTGATAACAAAACTCAAGCTTGATCTATGTATGCAGTAGCCTAGGCCTAAAAACAAAAGTAGCCTCTGAGCAGCAGATCAGCCAGTCCCCCGCTGAAAATTATGAGCCTGAAATTAGCTATGACTACAGGGACAAGTAGAAAGGATAATAGAGTTAACCATATGAATTTAAATTATTTTATGTATGAAAGAACAGTAGGCTATATGATCAACCTATGCCTTGTTTGCTCAGAAGTGGGTGTAGTAAAGGAGCAAATCACCAAACAACATGATAGCTGACCCATGCAGAAAAAACATGTCAACAATAGTTCAATATGCCTCTTAGTGGAATTGTGGGATACATTTCAAATGCTTTATTTCTTCCTTCCTGTTTTTGTTAACTTATCAACTTATCCTTGTGGAATAGTGGAATATTGGTAGCCTATAATAAAAACTACAGGATAGTAAGAGCTGAAATGTTGCCTTATTCATCCAATTTCCACCACCACTAAAAAAGTGGGCCGGTCTTGGGCCTGAAACTCCCGGGCTGAAAAGTGGCCCCACTCCGGCCCTGCGTCAGTGTGTTCAACATCTTCTACATTCAGTACGAACTAAGACATGGTGTCAGAGTGAAAGAGTGAACGCGAGCGAGAGTGCAGGCTCCTGTATCGCCTACCATGGGAGTAGACTGGAAAGACCATGGAGTGGGTGGTTAGCATGCTTGACAATGGATTTGGCTTCGTTTGTACAGCGTTTATGATATGTGTTGTGGATGGACAGGAGTTGGGTCCTTTGGGCAGATTTCACTACTGACATTAACGGAGGCAGAAGCAACAGTTTTGAAGTCATACTATGAACGTTTTGAAGCCTACGTAATGGCAAAGTCCAATGTCATTTTCGCACGCTACAAATTCCATGAGAAGATACAGGGACCTAGTGAGCCTTTTGAGCAGTTTGTCACAGAATTGAGGCTGCTTGTGAAGGACTGTGGATATGCTAATGGTGAAGAGATGATAAGAGATCGGCATTCATTCGCCTAAAGTTCGTGAAAAGCTGCTTAATGTCGGATCTGATTTGACGCTCGATAAAGCAATAGACATTGCTAGGTCTTATGAAATAGCACAAGTGCAACTTAAGACAATAGATGGCAGCAACAGTTCACATGAACAGGCGGTTCATGCAATTGGCAAGCAGTATCACAACAAAGGTGCTTGGAGAGCGCGCCAAGAGAGAACAAAAGGACAATCTGATGACGCACACAAGCCAGCCAACTTCCGTGGTCGCGCTAAAACCTGCGGCTACTGTGGAAATAGGCACACGACGCGAACAGCTGCCCAGCGAAAGGGAAACAGTGCATGATATGCAACAAGTGGAACCATTTTGCAAAAGTATGTCATTCCAAGCAAGGAAAAGGAGTCCACGCAGTGAGTGAAAATGAACCAGATGAATATGCAGACGGTGAAGATTTGTTTATTGATGCAGTAATAGAGGGAAATAGTTCTCAAGATACCGAACAGGCTTTTGCAAATTTACAAGTGGGACCAAATCAAAACATGATCAAATTCAAATTGGACACCGGGGCCTCAGCTAATGTCATTCCCACACATGCTTTCAAGAGATTGGGAATACAGAATATGCTACAACCCTCAATGCGCCCGCTTTATGGCTATGGAGGAGAGCAGCTTGTAGTTAGGGGCAAGTACAACATGAAATGCCAATACAGGGACATTCAGTTGATGCTGAAGTTTTATGTTGTAGACACACATGCACCACCAGTGCTAGGATTACAAGCATGCCTGGATTTTGGATTGATCAAGCTCATTCTCTCTGTGTCCGCTGAACAAGAGGTGTCTATAATGGAGGAGTTTGCAGACGTTTTTAAAGGAATAGGACTTTTCCCTGGTGAATGTACCATTCACATCGACCCCAATGCAGTGCCCGTTGTTCACCCACCAAGACGAGGTCCCATTGCTTTATGTGATCGCCTGCGGGATGAGCTACAGAGTATGGAGAAACAAAAAATCATCGTGAAAGTCACCGAGCCAACCGAATGGGTTAACTAAATGGTAGCAGCAGAAAAACCACACACAGGCAAGCTGAGGATATGCCTTGATCCCAAAGACTTGAAGAAGCTAATCCAACGACCGCACTACCCCTTACCAACCCTCGATGACATCACGTCCAGGTTAGCTGGAGCATGCTACTTTAGTGTCATGGATGCCAAGTCAGGCTACTGGGCTATAGACCCTTTCAAGAGAGTTCCAGTGGAGAGTTCCAGGTTCTAGTGGAACATCATAGTTGGCCCATAGACTATAAAAAATAGAGTTGGCCCCACAAGGCTTCCGTTTTAACATTCCATATGTTATCTTAATGCAGAGGAAGTAGATTGGGAACCAAATAGAATGTTCAAGCATTGTTTTTTGTTTTTATTGTTGAAAGGGTCTATAAAGCTCACAGGGAGTCTTCCAAGCTGTCAACCTTCAACAGTGTTCAGACGGTACAGATTCCTGCGGTTACCCTTTGGAGTAAAATCTGCCCAGGACGAGTTCCAGCGGAAGGTGAACGAGACCTATGAAGATCTACAAGGCGTCATGGCGATTGTGGACGACATTCTCATATACGGCAGGAACAAGTAGGAGCATGATGAAAACCTCCGTGCCATGCTGCAACGTTCCAGAGAGAGAGGAGTGAAGCTCAACCCGGAAAAGAGTGTTGTTTGCGCCACTGAGGTCAGCTACTTTGGGCACCAAGATTGCAGCTATCAAAGAGATGAAAGCCCCAAAGGACAAAGGTGAGCTGGAAACAATCTTAGGCATGGTGAACTATCTGTCAAAATTTGCCCCAGGTCATGCCAGCATCAATGCGCCTCTGCGTCACCTGTTGAAAGAGACCAATGAGTTCACACGGGATACACAGCATGAAGAAGCATTTCAGAAGATAAAAGAGCTCATCACACGTGAACCAGGTCCTGTCTTACCTTATTTTGACCCCAGAAAAAAGCTCACCATACAAGTCGATGCCAGTACATATGGACTTGGTGCTGTTTTGTTACAAGATGGCAGACCGATTGGATATGCATCAAAAGCACTCACTGACTGTGAAGTCAATTATGCTCAGATCGAAAAGGAGCTTTATGCCATTTTGTTCGGGTGCAAACGCTTCCATCAGTACGTGTATGGCCACCACGTCACAGTGGAAAGTGACCACAAGCCACTGGAATCCATCATCCGCAAACCTCTTGCAGCAGCACCTCCCAGGCTACAGCGAATGTTTCTTCAGCTGCAAAGAGAGGGCATGGACATGCAGGTACACATGCTGTACAGTAACTTGCAGGATGGCCTGAGGAAAGAAAACTGTGCCCGCAGAATATTGCTGAGTACTGGAACTATTGCGACAAACTCTCCCAGATGAATGACATCATATTCAAGGGTGAGAAAATTGTTGTTCCTACTTCACTGCGTGCTGAGGTGTTATCACAGATACACATTGGTCACATGGGCATCGAAAAGTGCAAACAGAGAGCACGGGACATCCTATTTTGGCCAGGTATGAACAAGCATATCGAGGAAACTGTTGGAAAGTGCTCCACATGCCTTGAACACAGACCTTCCAACACCAAGGAGCCCATGATCAGCCACAAGATCCCCGATCGGGCATGGCAGACCGTTGCTACGTATTTGTTCACCTGGAACAATGAACAATACATCATCACAGTGGACTATTACAGCAGGTATTTTGAGCTTGACAAATTGCACAGCACAACAGCCTCTGCTGTAATACACAAACTTAAAGCAGCCTAGACATGGCATACCTGAGACTGTTGTATCAGATAACGGCCCTCAGTACAAATGCAGAGAGTTTGAAGCTTTCGCTGACAAATGAGTTTACCACATAACTTCCAGTCCACATTACCCGCAAAGCAATGGCATCGCAGAGAAATCGGTACAGATTGCAAAATCACTGTTGGAAAAGGCCAGATGTGACAAAAGAGACCCTTACCTAAGTCTCCTTGAGTATCGTAACACTGTTGACTGTTTCAGATCACCTGCTCAACTGCTCATGAGTAGGCGGTTGCGTTCAGTCTTACCCAGCACCCACTCAGCCAAAGGTCGTCAGTTAGAGAGAAGTTCATGCTACTGTCCACCAGCAGCAACAGCAGAAAACGTACTACGACAGGTCAGCCAGACCTCTGTCGCCGCTGCAGGAAGGTCAACACATCCGCTTTCAAGAGCAAGGTCAGTGGAAACCTGCAGTAGTCATCAGGCCGGCTGAAACTGACCGTTCCTATCTCATACGTTCAGCTGAAGGAGGACAGGAATACAGGAGAAACAGACGCCACCTCCTTTCAGGATAACGCATCACAGACTCCACACAACAGCACATCTCCTACTTCACAGACCGCAAATGAATTTGCCCCTCTGACCACCACTTACAGGACAAAATCAGGACGTGAAGTCAAACCTAGAGCTATTTTGGACTTTGGTAAGACCATGTAAAAGGCTGTAGGCAGATCGCTGTCCTTCAAAAAAAAAAAAAAAGAGAGAATGTGACGTTCTGATCGAAACTGTGTCATGTGATGCCTAGTTCTGCTAACCTGACTCTCGCCAGATGAATTTCGTTCTGCTTAGCTCCGCCTAGCTTCACTCACATCCAGTGGCGCCTTAATACCACCTGAGGCCCCTGGGCTACATGTCTTTAAGGCCCCCCCTCCCCAAACCGCAAATATTAATTATGATTAAATGATACCCGGCCCACGATCTGACCCGCCTATTTACATAACGTGCACTTTTGGTTAATAAAGCCTAACATGCAGTGTAGCCTATCATTATTGAGCCTATGTAAAACATTTATATCCTACCCACGTTATCTCCAGAGTTTGTAAGTTTGTCAGTCAGTTTCAGCCTCTCCTCTAGCTCCTCTACACACCCGTTGGGATTTATTAAGTTTGTTACATTTTGTTACACTTTAGAAGAGAAGACAAAGGGGGTCTCTGCAAGGATGTCATTGTCATTGTGCGATGTGCTCATGTACCCTGTGTTGTGCTGAACCTGCGCGATTTAGCCCTGCACACGCCCGGACTCGAACCCGCGAACAGCAGCACCTCGGATTGGGAGGCGAGCGCGCTAACAATTGAGCCAATAGCCCAGGCTACTGGCTCACATGCCAGCAGCACTCTTGAGGCGTCGGGGAGTGAGGTTTTACCAACGTTCCACAAGCACAGCTAAGCTAGCTGGCATCCGTTACACTCAATTAGGCTAGCTCGAGTAGGCCAGGGGTCCCCAACCTTTTATGTACCATGGACCGGTTTGATTCCAATTTTTTTTTCACGGACCGGCGGGGGTCGGGGGTTCCATGTTCCATATGTGTTGTGGATGCATTACTTGAAAAGAACTAGCTCCAGTTAAACAGTGAAGGTAACGATCTCTTGTGAAAAACGTGAACTTGAAGAAGTGAAAATTGAACAATATGAACTATGAATATTGAACAACTTGAAGCTACATCTATAAGTGTGAACATGCAACAAAATATGGGAACAAAACATGGGAACAAAACGTGCATTACGAATATAATCAGTGGGAGCCCTGCTTGTTTCCCTGCAACAAGAAGCTTCCATCTGGGGGTGATGGAAGACAGTTACACCCTCAGTGTGTTTGAAATGTCCAGTCGATTGCGCAATTTGGTCTTAGTTGCAGTCAAAACCCGGCTTCGCATAGATACGTGGTGGGAAACGCTTTCTTACGGCTATCTCGGGATATTCTGCTTTGGTTTTGATCCAAAAACCCGCCAGAGGTTTCCTTATACACACTCTTAAGACCACCGTCATTTGCCATTTTGATCAACTGCTCTTCCTCCTGCGCTGACAAGTTAGGACTATTCGGGATATTGACAAATGGGTTGCGGACCCACTCATTGGTTTGCCGTGGATCTTTGGAGGATGGGAAGTAACGCTCAAACTCATTTGAAAGCGCAACAAGGTGATCGCGCACCAGCTGCGAGAGAAAGGGCCCTGCCTCAGTCTCTCCCAAAACCCCCACTACTGTTTGGAACATATCAAATACACCCCGGTCCACTCGTCGTCCCCACAAAACAAGCTTGGCTTTAAATGCAGCGACTTTATCTGCCAGTTTAAAGTCATTCTCCCCTGGAGTGACAGGTTGAGGTCATTAAGCAACCCGAATATGTCACACAGGTAAGCGAGTATTGACACCCAGTCCTCATCACTACAATGTGCAGCTAACGGTGACTTTTTTTCTGTAAGAAATCTCTGCAGCGGCTCTCGAACTCAAACACTCTGGCCAGTGACCTGCTAAAGATGCTTGTTTTTTGTTGCTCATTCTAGCAGTTTAGCTAACTTCGTGTGACACTACCGTTCGCCAAGAACTGATCAAGTGAAGTGAGCTGACCTGAGGCTGCGCAGCGCTGAAGGCAATATGTAAAAGTGTTGAAGGCGGGACAGACAGACGTAAATAGACCTTGCAAAATGCAAACATGCATGCAATCAAACAACTGCATATAGGCCTATGCCATGTAAAAACGTGACATTATTGCGAATTCAATTTAGTTTAGTTTGCATGCATTTTTAAAAAAAAACTCGTAAATGTCGTAGGCTACGGCCCGGTTAGGAATGTCCTGCGGCCCAGTGGTTGGGGACCGCTGGAGTAGGCTAATGACTGACGCCGCGAATACGGACACGCCCGTTTATTATTGATTATCATTATTATTATTAGGAGGCCCCTCATTGGTCGAGGCCTCTGGGCTGAAGCCCATGTAAGCCCCTGCATTAAGGCGCCAGTGCTCACATCCATCTGGGACCTCTTCCATTGAGAGTGATTTCTGCACCCGATTTTATGGTACAGCCAATCAGGACGCAGGGCGGGAGTTTCATAGATGTGACATAGCGTAGAAGCGACTGTGAGACTGTTATCAGCGTCACGGGTTGGCTTCGATGTGAGTGGTTGAAGTAGCATGTCAATAGATGACGGACAAGTGGCTTATTCAATCATATGCAAGCATTTTTTGATTAGGCCCAGCCTTCTGAAGGAACACTCCAATGGATTGGTCCCAGATGGATGAGTGGAGCTAGGCGGAACGAAATTCATCTGGCGAGAGTCAGGTTATAGTTCTGCGGCAATTTTGTGATTTCTGATAGTTTACCAGATGTGTTCATTCACCTCAGTGTATGAAAGCTCATTGAATGTTAGAGCAGTTACTTTGCAAGTACTACACTACAGTTATGTCAGTGAACTAGTGCATATCATCTGTATTAGAACCTTACACTTCTATAAGAAGGGGATGTAATATTCACATCGAATATAATATGATTTCAGTTAAGCATTACTTATGAGATTCTGTGTTGGACAATCAATGAACGCCATGTTTTGTAAGATGCGCATGCTCAGTGTGTGATTGTAGCGAACGATGAGCAGAGACACGTTTAAACATGTTGCTCCAGGTTGAGTGAATAAAGCAGGGTTACGAACCGGTTCAAGGAACGAAAACGAAAACCGAAAACGAAAAGAATTTTACGGAATTTTACGAGGAGCGGAAACGGAAACAAAAACAAAATGGTCTTCAACTGTTCCGGAACAGAAACGTTATTCTGAAATCCACAAAACCGGTTAATAACGTTTTTTTCCGTTCTCTATATATTTTATAAAATTTCACAAAAGCATATCCTCAGTGTTCTACTCGTTTGATTGTAGGCGAACAGCCTAATAATTTGATTTCTGCAGTTTGAAAAAAAAAAAAAAAACGAACAAGACAATATTTTGTCTTGCTGTTGTAATGTAACCTATCCGTCTGCCACTTCAGATCTTAGGCCAGCTCGTAGCGTAGGCTACTGAAACTGATTTGGAAATTGTTTGTAGCCTATGCGTAATAGCCTATTTTGCCTGTCCACACCTTGTCGTTTTAAAGTCGGGATTTGAAATGTTTGCGCAATTATAGCCTATTCTATGTAGAAGAGTTAAACGGGAAATTTGAGATAGGCCTTGTCAGCAACAGACAGGTTTGTTTATAAACAGGGTTGGAATTATAACGCAAGCCTTTGAAGATCTCCATATGGATAAAACTTAGGCTACAACCAGGTAAGGAGTTTAGCACGTATCCAGAAATATTTTTGATAAGAAATTATTTATAGGCATAGGTTAGGCTATGGGATGGATAGCCCATCTGAATGTTTTTGAATGCCGCCTGTGATTTATTATTTTTGGGCATAGCTACGGTATAGGCTAAATCAAGGGGAAATAATGAGTACGTCTATTCTAAGGTAAAGTCCACAAAAATAGACTTGATAGGCCCGCCAAACACTGCCGGAACTTTAAGAACGAACGATATTTTGCGTTCCGAACCGGTTCAGGACCGATATGTTGGCGGCGGAACGCATGCAAGAACGAAAACGTTAAACATAGGTTCGGAACGGAACGTTTGAAAAATAATTTCGTTTTCAAGCCCTGGAATAAAGTAATACATTTGCAGCACGTCAGTGTGTTCAACATCTTCTACATTCAGTACGAACTAAGACAGAAACGTCCTGTGGTCTGATGAGACCAAGATAATTTGGTTCTGATGGTGTCAAGCATGTGTGGCGGCCAGTGATGCCAGCGTTACTTAGTAACTTAGTCTATTTTGACCACTTTTTTCGGTAACGAGTAATCTAATGTGGTACTATTTACAAACCAGTAATCAGATTAAAGTTACTTATCTAAGTTACTGTGTGTTACTATTTTTGTCATTTTCCTTAGTAAAAAGATATATTCTTTGCTTTCTTCTTGTCTTGGGGATTAATGTCATGTAGGCTATGCTCACGTTTTCAGCATGAGGACAATTCACGTGTTAAACCACGCAGCGACACAAACGTAAACAACAATGGAGGGAGAGAGAGAGATGCACATTTCATCAGTCATTACTTTGAGTTTGTCAGCTAAACATGACAACATTAAGGTACATTGTACTGGCGACAAAGTGCTGTCAAGCTAGACGTCCCAAGTCTCCCGAAGTTTTGGGAGTCTCCCATATATTGATACCGGCTTCCTGACGCCCGCAAATTACATAAAATCTCCCGGAACCTAGAGCGAACAAGAGCACGCAAGCCAGACCGGACTTCAAATCGCGTGTGCATATGAGTTTAACGCGCACACAACGGAGAGGGAGAGAGAGAGGAGTGGTGTGTTTGTGCCTGAAGCGCATCCAAGACAGAGAGCATCCTGGTCTGTTTTGCTAAATCAACCAATCAGTTTTTAGTGTAAGTGTGCTTATATCCAGGGGTGCACATAACTAGTACGCAGGTACGCATGCGCGACAAAAATCAGGAATGCGTAATGTCACTTGAGTTAGTAAGCGCCTTTGCGTACTCCGATCTTATCATCCAACCTACACATTACAGTACAAGCTGCTTGTCAACTATTGCCAGAGATGTCCAAAAAGCAACAGACATTAAGCAGTTTCTTTGGCGTTTCGCCGCCACCTACAAAGAAACGCCAACTGGAGCCAGAGTCGATTTAAAGACTTTTTTCAGAAAAGTGGCTTCAAGATGTGCAGTGGCTTGAAGCTAACGATGAGCGCACTGAAATGTGGTGTAAGATTTGCCGTTCAAATCCGCAACTAGCAGACAAAACAAGTGCATTTTATAAAGGCTCAAAGAATTTCAACCATCCTTTATTTGACAAACATGAAAAGAGCAAGGAGCACACGAATGTGGCGCAAGCCATTGCTAATAAACAAGCTAGCCGAGAAGAAATGTCCAGTCGCCCACTAGCCAAATGGCGAGATAAGTTGAATGAAGAACAGCGGCAAGCTCTGTTTAATATTTTTCTCCTCGCCTTCCATAAAGCTAAACGCGCACGTCCCATGTCTTCCTATTCTGAGGATATTCCTTTACTGAAGCGGCTAGGAGTTAATGTCGGATTTGCATATCATTCACGAGAGGGGGGCACACGGATCATGCAGAGCATCGCTCGCACCATCAGCCAGGAGTTACGAGCCAAGTTGCAGTCTGCTGAATTTTGGGGGCTGCTTTTTGATGGATCTGAGGACATCACAAAAACTGAGCAGGAGATAGTTTACATTGTGTCTGTGTCCAGCAACGGAGAGTTTAGCTCGGTTGGAGGTGCTGCGATTGGAGACTCCCTTGTGCACATTCTGTGCACAGCACACACACTGGAGAACTGCGCAAAATCAGCTGATCGCAACATCCCATACTGTGAGACATTTAATCGCTCAGTGATCAAGCTGCTGCAGTTTTATTTACAAAAAGGTGGAGCAAAAAAAAAACTGCTGCACTGAAGAATCTGTGTGAAGAAAATAGGATCTCATTTGTGAAACTGGGTAAGTTTCATAATATCAGATGGTCTGCATGGAGGCATGAAACACTGTTAAAAATATCAAGACTATTGCCAGCCATTAAAATGCAACTGGCTACAAGTGATAACAGTGACTTGCAGCATATCTGCACAGAGCGTTTTCAGTGCTTTCTGTCAAACATGCTTGTCATTGGCAACATTTTGAAGACCACATCCATTAGATTTCAGAAGGAAAAGCTGACCATTGGAGAATGTAAGGATGGACTCATGGTGGCCATTGGACAGTTCACACTTCTGCTTGATGGTGAAGGCCACAGGCCACACACTGTTTCTAATGCTGATGCTGACAGAGACAAAACAAAAACAAACTTACTCAGGGGGTTAATTAAAGAGTTTCAGATATGACTCCCTCAAGTCATAATTTTTTAGTATTTGATCCTTCAACATGGCCTCAGGAAATGAGAGACCTCCACAATTTTGGAAACACAACAGTTTGCAGCATTCTCAAGAAATAATGAGGCCACCTTGCAACTTGACAAAGATATCACTGTGACAGAATGGATGCGCTTAAAGCAGGCAGGAAAACGCCTGGGAGCCTCTTCTGTGTATGACTTGGTCCAAATAGTAAATACAAGTAACCCAGATATTTACTCCAACATCAACAAGGTGGTTAAGCTATCTCTTACACTGCCTTTAAGCAGTGCAGCTTGTGAGAGGGGATTCTCACATCTCGACATAATAAAAACCAAGTACAGATCTCGTCTGTCACATGCTCGTCTCTCAGCCCTGATGCACATTCACCTGTCAAAGCTGACCACAGAGACATTTGACCCGAAGCAAGCTGTTGACCTGTGGATGGAGACAGCTAATCGGAGGCTCAACCAAGGACAGGGAGGTGCATCTGCATCATCTTCATCATCTACCATGCAGGAAGCTGAAGCAGAGGACAGTGGGGGCAACACTGAAGAGGACAGTGGTGGCGACACTGAGGAGGACAGTGAGGATGACCGCACTTATTAAGATCACGCGACACATGGGTTGAGTACCAAACACCATCTCCTGGTACTCACCTGAGTAACTCAGTGAAAAAGTTATGTGCACCCCTGCTTATATCTCTTTTCTCCCAAACTTAAAGGGGAACTTGGCAACTATTTCAACGTAATAAACCCGTTTAGAAATCATTTGGATGGTTAAATGACCTGTTCCGGTGAAAATGGTGACTTTTCCCGCTGCCCCTAGCGTCCCCAGGCGGAAAACCAACCTTGCAACATTGAAAACCAACCTTGCAACATTGCGACTACCGTCCCGGAAAGAGAAGTGAGAAACAAGAAACTCGTTTTAAATCGTGTTTCTTACCTTGTAACATATACATTGTCTGCCAAACTTATGCTAACCGTTTGCTAGCTTGTAAACAAATCCATGTGCTTTATCGTTACCTTTTTCCACAGTTTGAAATAGCATAATGCACAATTTCTCCAGCAGAGGCGGAAATCCTGCCAAGTTTCCCTTTAATTAATCAGTTCAGTCAGTGTATCTAGGAACAGGAGCGTCATGGCAGCGTCAGCGCCCCTCAAAAAGGAAGATTTAAGACCCATTTCACATCAGACTACACAAAAGTGTACCCAATTGTCTCATAAGATTAAAACATAATCATAGTCTTGCACACTGCACTGTTTGTAACAGCGACTTTAGCATTGCTCACAGCGGGTTAAATGATTGCAAAAGACTTGTTGAGGTGAGTTTAACAAGTGTAATTTCATTTGCATATTACTCAGGCCTATACAAGATGGCTAGTTGCCAAGGCTACATGAAAAAAAAATCTACATATTTTACTATAACAATTTCTATCAATAGGCCTTCCTTATTTTGGTGTTGGTATTATTGAACAAACATCTGAATTTCAGTATCTAAGTAGGTTAGGTTGGGATGTCTGCTATACATGGTTGATATTACTGTTAAAATGCACTTCCAGTATAGTGAGTATTGGCAAAACCGGTTATCATTTTTATGTTGAGGCGGTGGGGGTGTTGTCGGCAGCTGCTGAAAGTAACTAATAAAGTAACTTGTAATCTAACTTAGTTACTTTTAAAATCAAGTAATCAGTAAAGTAACTAAGTTACTTTTTAAAGGAGTAATCAGTAATCAGATTACTTTTTCAAGGTAACTGTGGCAACACTGGTGGCGGCAACCAGGTAAGGAGTACAAAGACAAGTGTGTCTTTCCTACAGATAAGCATGGTGGTGGGAGTGTTATGGTCTGGGGCTGCATGAGGGCACTGGGGAGCTACAGTTCATTGAGGGAACCATGAATGCCAACATGTACTGTGACCAGAGACTTTCTACTGAGGAGACACAGCACTCAAAAAATCCTCCATAGAAATGTATGGGGTTAGTTTGTCTATCCCGCCCCTTCCGCGGCAAAAAAGTAGAAATGTGAATACATAGTGCCAATCATGTGTAGTGATCTCGCCGCTGTAGCAAGGTTGGTGTCCTGAAGCCTTGCACAGGCGCATTTCTGCCGAAATAGATGCCCGATAAGTGCCCAAAAAGTGTTGCAATATGGTCGCCGAGTGGAGGGACTGAAGCACAGCATGATCCCCCTCCCTTCGGAAACTGGGCCGCAGGGCAGTATTCCAACATGATAACAACCCCAAACACACCTCCAAGACGACCACTGCCTTGCTAAAGAAGCTGAGGGTAAAGGTGATGGACTGGCCAAGCATGTCTCCACAACTAAACCCTATTGAGTATCTGTGGGTCATCCTCTAACTGAAGGTGGAGGAGCGCAAGGTCGTTCAGACTACGTTTAGTTGATGTCATTGTTCTTCTTTTGCACATGCGGGTCATTTCGGAACCGCAAACAGTTCACACTGGAATCTGATATAGGCCACATTTTAAAATGTCATGTGAACAGTCAAACAAAAAAATGGGATCTGAGCAAAAAATCGGAATTGAGCATTAAAGGGACACCAGGCAACGTTTCCGTGTGAATTAATCATCTTCGTAAGTAGGTATATGTTTAAATGACTCATTACAGGGCGAATAAAGACTCTCTCGCCCGCCCCTACTGCCTGTAGGAAGAATATCCCGCTTGCAAGTTCGGTGTATCCGACCCGCCGACCTTCAGTCTCACAAAGTCTCAGACGTCGCGAGAAGCAGGATCAGTTTATATCCTGCATCCCCAGCACAGAGGCAGGATATCGTCATGGAGGAGTGAAAGAGAATTCCAGTGGCGGTGAAGCTCTGGTGAACTCCATGCCCAAGAGGGTTAAGGCAGTGCTGGAAAATAATGGTGGCCATACAAAATATTGACACGTTGGGCACAATTTGGACATTTTCACTTTTATTGCCAGCGGTTTAGACATTAATGGCTGTGTATTGAGTTATTTGAGGGGACAGCAAATTTACATTGTTATACAAGCTGTACACTGACTACTTTACATTGTAGGAAAATGTATCAAAAATGTGAGGGGTGTAACAAAATGTGTCAAAAATGTGAGGGGTGTGGACAAAAATGTTTTAGGGTGTAAAACAAGGGAGGAGACAAGGGGCTACCAGAGCCTCACTAGCAGTGAAAAAGAAAAGAGTAAAACTGTATGAAATGTAACTACCAGTAGATCGATTGTGCAAATACAGTATATTATATAGCATACAGTAAGTGTGTAGTCTAGTTACACTTGTAGTGTTCAAATGATAGAGTAACAGTAGATTTAGCTGACAAAATTATTCTTTGTACATTATTCTTCAGTGTAACAAAAATGACTGATACTCACTGTGTGTTGTTATGCAGAAATATAATGACGGAATTGCATGTTGTCTTTACTGGACATCAAAGTTGCACAGAAAGATTACTTAACCTGACCTAATATGAACTGACATCACACTGTTGGAGTAGGCTATAGTTGGTCCAAGCCATGTGGACATTTTGAACTTGATCCAGGAAAAGGCTATTCTGTTTTCCTCCATTTTTATGGGAATAAATAGTCAATTTGGATATTGATCTGCTAAATATAGCAATGCTGTCCTCCACTGCAATTTTCCGATCCCCAGTTCCTCTCTCACTCTCTCTCTCTCTCTCTCTCTCACATGCTCACACAAATGTACACACACACACAGAGAAAGAGTGAAAGAGAGAGAGAGACAGAGTGAGAGAGAGAGAAACTTAACTCATTGTAACAGCTCTTGATTTTCTTTATTTTTCTATTTTTGAAATTTGAACAGCCATGTTATCACTATTTGAAAATGTAATTATTTATGTTAGTTGTTTAATATTAATAATTTTCCAAGTTACTCAACAGATGAAATAGCAAGGAATCATTTTATAACTGCTATTATTATCCTTAAACTTCTAAATAGTGAACTGTGAAAATAATCATGTGGCTGAATGTTCAATAGCTCATGAATTGATCGTTGCCCTACATTCTTGTACTATGCCCACAGTCTTTCCTTTTTGCTCTCACCCAAAACACATGGAAACAGATAAATGCACGCATGGGTGCTAACAGGTTCAATTAGTCATACAAACTCCTCCCACACACACACACACACACACACACACAAACTGTCCACGATTGCCCCTCCTTTGTTACATCAGAGGGGTAAACCTTGTACATGGGGAATCCTCCATACAATGTCCAATGGACTATAAAAGGGAGACACTGAAGTTGGGAAGACTTGTATTTCATGGAGGCAATGCTCCCTTCTTTTAGCATCTCAACTTCTACATTATTTACTTAAAGTAAGAGAAGACTTCAAACAGGACGGTTCTGTAGCCTTTTGAAAAGTTGAGTGGTGAATGTGTAATAGACAGGAATCTATCACCATACCAAGTATTTTTCTTTGAAACACTGCAGGGTTCACAGCAGGGATGTCCCTGTTGTAACTTTGGACTGGAGTTTCCGTGAACAGAAGACAGACAGTTCTGAGCCAAGGGGGTGCTATCAGCAGTAGATAAGCTAAGTCACAGAGGTAGACACAGTTATTCAGATAGCGAGGTGACACACGTGGCACTCCTCTCTTGCCCTGTGTTGGAGAAGATCTGTACTGGACGCACACAGCTGAGCAGGGGAACACGACTCTCGACAATCTCCACTGGGACTGACCACTCAAGCTGGAGACACGGATACACTTGGACTGCCACAGGTAAGTGTGGTGATGGATAATCGTCTCACCGACATGATGTGGTACTACCACTTATTATTGCTCTGATATAACTATGGCAGGGGGGCAAAATCATACATACATTTATAAGTAATGTCAGAGGTGGAACTGTAATGGGATTATTGCTATTTGATTTATTTATTTACTCAATCAAAACAACGAAACTGGGAAAGATCACGTGGTAACAGAGTTACACTCCCATATGATGTTTTGGTGCCACTCAGCAATTAATGAACCAAATTTAAGATTAATATGTCAGTTTGTATGTGCCTTCGTGTACTTTTAATAACACAAAATGGTCTAGTGAAATTAAATCTTTATATGATTATAAAGTCAGAAAGTGCTCAGTAATGGAGTTACAGAAAATTAACATAACTTTCTTACCATAAAAGTCAACATCATCAAAAATGTAGTTCTCAAAATATAACATTAAAATAACCCATATAGAAGTGTTTCTATACTTGTTTCCTATATATGACCAAAGATTTTGTGACAGTGACCAGTTTTGAAGTACGTCTAAGACAGATATATATGTTTCATTAGTCATGGTAACGGAGTTACAAATGTTCCTGTTCCTGTTACCAAAAATATATGAAATTATCATGTATTCATTACTAATAGGCTAGTATGTTTTATCATAATGAAAGAAGAAAAAATACAGAGTAGATGTACTGCATAGCGGTACAAAATATGACCGGTGCCCAGTCCAGCACATTCTCTCGGTAAATAAATCAATTGTCAATTTGTCTCTATCCTCTACTAACTCAAGCTATGTAAGTGTGTGTGTGTGTGTGTGTGGGGGGGTATTGGGGTGTGTTTGGGGCGTGTGTGTGGGAGGTATGGTGTATGTGTGTGTGTGTGGGGGGGTGGCGTACCCGTGTGTGTGTGTGGGGGGGGGTGTATGTGTATGTAATGGTATGTCTGTGTGGGGGGGACTTATGCATGTGTGCAAGTGTGTGTGTGTGTGGGGGGGGGGGGGGGGGGGTGCCTGTTTGTGTGTGAGTGAGTACTGTGTGAGTGTCACCATCATCAACCGGCAACCCTTCACTCAACACCACCATCTTCAAGATGTACACTTAGAAATTCATTTATTTCATGGCCCCCCATGGAGAAAATTTCACAAAACTTAGCATGTCCGCAGAGACTTTTAGCGTCATCATACACATCAGATTTGGGGCTGTTCAGAACATCTCAGCCGAAGATATAGAAAGAATTCTGTGACTTTGCTGTAACTCTGTTACTGAAATTTTCAAATGAAATATACTAACTAAAGTGTCCTAACATGGCGTTTTATTTTGGAAATTAATTTAATTTTTGGGCTTAATGCCATTGATGGAGGGTGAAAAAAACTGCATTTTATGGTAAAGGAGTTACGGTAACGGAGTTACAAAACAGCATGTTTTAAAAGTCTCCTAAAACCCTTTTAGATTTATATATTTATTTTTTTTCATTTTTATGTCAAAACCATATCGAGGGACGTGTACAACATCAAAACAAGAATAAAATAAGAAAAAAGTTGGAAATATATTTCCCGTTGATCAACTGACAGAAGATAAGCCAGTTATGTAAGTAAATGGCCCATACTGACCATGAACCTGTTAAAGTATTGTACAGGACATATGTGCAACACACAACAATATAAATGCAAAAGGCCTATTATAGGGCAGTTCCAGCATTATGGATGTGACCGTTGGACTCATATTGGTAAACAAAATGCCTTAGAGCAGCAAACAATTTAAATAGTAATTATGAAAAACTAGCAATGAAATTATTGCTTCATCAGTGCCCATTAAGATCCACAGGAAGAATCAGGACAAGTCATTTAAAATATAAAAAAAATATGTTTTTTTCTTTTACTGTCATCAATTTTGGTCAATTGTTAAAAAGTCTTACAGTGATATTAACTGCTGCTTTGGTCAAAGAGAAAAGAGTACCCACGCCTGCCCCTTAAATAAAGGCATTTTAACTGAAGGAGAGCCATGTTTTGTAGACTTTTTTCTGTTTTTCTGGCCTCTTGTGGTATTGTGGTATTAAGAGAAATGATGATGTGTATTTTGGTGCTTTTCAGGGAATCACTCCTTTTATGTCAAAACCATATCGAGGGATGTTCACAACATCAAAACAAGAATAAAACTAGATGTACCGCAGAGCGGTACAAAATATGACCACCGCCCAGTCCAGCACAAAAAGAAATCACGCTGAAAGACCTATATGATTCTAACTGTCTCACTAAATTGCATTATCCACACTCAATTCTCACTGGTATCTGCTAGACAACAAGTACCAAAACATGATTAGTTCATAGATTTCACATGTAAGGTTCTAAGGTTCCATGCTATCCATGTGGGGGTACATGCCCACCAAATTTTGTGTACCCTGGTCTTTCAGTGTCCCGGGAATCCTTGTTGGTGTACGAAACGATGAACGAAAGTACACGAAACTTGGCATGCATTTGGAGGGTGTCATAATGATCCTACACGTTTAATTTCGTGCAGTTTTGACCTTGTCAGCCAGAGATATTGTGATGAAAACACCTAATTTTTTGCTTTTTAATTTTTAACTAGGTGGCGCTATACATGAAATAAGTGGTAATGGGATGGGTTGACATGCCCCCTTAAGACCAACATACATAAAAAAGGTGGACCTCCTAGGCCCTACGGTTCTCGAGATATTCACAGAAAACTGTCTCCGGCCACCTACAGGCCAGTTGGTGTATAGTAACATAAATTAATTTATTGTGTGGCCCCCCATGAACGGAATTCCACAAAACTTGGCATGCATACAGAGGGTGTCATAAAGATCCTACACTTCCAATTTCGTGCAGTTTTGACTATGTTAGGTCACAGATACCTTCAATTACAACACCTCATTTTTACTTTTTTGTGTTTAACTAGGTGGCGCTATACATGAAATGAGTGGTTATGGAATGGGTTGACATGGCCCCTTGAGATCAACATACAAAAAAAAATGGTCCTCCTAAACCCTACGGTTTTCGAGATATTCACAGAAAACTGTGTCTGCCCTACCCTCCTTTCGGGGGGTCCAGTCCAGCGGGGGGGCTACAGATCAAAACGAAAAACGATGGTTCCATGCTATCCATGTGGGGTTACATGCCCACCAAGTTTCGTGTACCCGGTCTTTCAGTGTCCCGGGAATCATTGACGGAAATTTGGGCATGCGAAAAAGAAAAAAAAAAAAGAAAAAATCTGACTAAACCTATATGACCGCCGCTTCGCTGCGCGGCGGTCATAATAAGAAAAAAGTTGGCAATATATTTCACAATTACTTTCAAATAAATGAGCTTTTCAAGAGCACAAATCCATACTGCCTGACGCTCCACTTTAGACTGGGTAAACCTAGCCTGATCTACCGGCAATTTGATTTCACCCTGCAGCTCAGGCTGGAAACCTCCACATTTTTCTACCCTACTTCTGTTACAAATCTTGGACCAATCACAAACTGGCTTATCCAATCACAAACTGGCTTATCCACCTGGCACACCCAGATCGTTGGTCTGATTAGTTGAAGGACTATCAAATTGCTACAGTCATTTGAACTATGCCCGTTGATCACGCCTATTATGCAGTAGAAAATACAGAGCACTCCCTAGACTAATTTAATCTTAAAAGGTTGAGCTTGGTCTGGTGATAGCCAGACTAACTCCACTTGTCATTATCTTCAACATGCTGTAACCTTTGATCTAGGGCACATAAACAAACTTTAACCTTTTGAAAGTGATTGGTAAATTTATACCAGATGTATTTTGTAAAGATGTTTAAAGTTTTATTTTTTACCCTAGATGTTGACATGCGTGTCATCTTCCCCAACTGCAATTTTGTTGATATTACCCTGACATACACAATTAAATAACATGATGACGCTCATGATCAAAAATGGAGATATAAAGTGTATTAAGTTTCCATGAATTGTATAGTTTGATACAGCCTAGATGTGAGAGAAATATCTAAATTATGCTATCAAATACTATGGATAAAATAACAGTAACAGAACAGCCAACACGATCGCCCAAAATTATGTGATTTTCTGTTTTCTTTTTCTTCTTCTCTCTCTCTCTCTCTCTCTCTCTCTCTCAAGAATCATATTTGTTCATGATTTGCTCAATCATATTCATTCATGATTTGCTCAGAGAGAGTACAATACATACAGTAATTCATGTGTAAAGAAGAAAGATAGAAAAATAATGAATGATTTAATGGATTCATTTACAAATGAACCAGTCAATGAATGAATGTATTATCAATTACAAGATAAATGGTGTGTGTATTATGTCCTTTAATATCTAATTATACCTGCAATATCCGTTCCTGCTGAGAGCAGTTAAACACTAACACACCCATGATTTATTATTTTTTTTATTTTATTTTTTTAAGTATATTTTTTTGGGCTTTTTATGCCTTTAATTTGATAGGACAGTTGAGAATGACAGGAAGTGAGGGGGACGTTCGATCGTTCGTTTGGTTTTTCCGACTGTTTCCCGAACATGCTTGTAGCATGAACGCGCGTGCACTGCTCTTAAGATGCTCTTAACGGGAGCTGTCCACGTTAATAGTTCTGAAATATCATCTAATTTGATTGTGATGTCAGGTGACTGCACGTCACAGCTAGGCCTACCATTCAAACTTCGGATCTACACATTAATTCACATCAATACGAAAATAGAAACACTTTGACATCTGCATGTAAGCATCCCAAGTAGGCTAGGTTATATACCACACACAGACATAAATAATTGTAATTATTATGACCGCCGCGCAGCAAAGCGGCGGTCATATAGGTTTAGTCAGATTTTTTTTTCTTTCTTTTTTTTTTCTTTTTTCTTTTTCGCATGTCCAAATTTCCGTCAAGGATTCCCGGGACACTGTAAGACCGGGGTACACGAAACTTGGTGGGCATGTAACCCCACATGGATAGCATGGAACCATCGTTTTTCGTTTTGATCTGTAGCCCCCCCGCTGGACTAGACCCCCCGAAAGGAGGGTAGGGCAGACACAGTTTTCTGTGAATATCTCGAGAACCGTAGGGTTTAGGAGGACCATTTTTTTTTGTATGTTGATCTCAAAGGGCCATGTCAATCCATTCCATAACCACTCATTTCATGTATAGCGCCACCTAGTTAAACACAAAAAAGTAAAAATGAGGTGTTGTAATCACAGGTATCTGTGACCTAACATAGTCAAAACTGCACGAAATTGGAAGTGTAGGATCATTATGACACCCTCTGAATGCACGCCAAGTTTCGTGGAATTCCGTTCATGTTTCAGGAAACAGTCGGCAAATCTTAAGACGTTTGTAAGAGGGACTTTACGACGCTCTTAGGCTTAAGATGCTTTCGGATGCTTTATGATTGGTCCATTATCTTAAAGTACATTACAACTGACAGAAGATAAGCCAGTTATGATAACAATTTGTTGGAGTCCATTTATCCCCTTTTTAAATATGTATAATATTGCCATGTGAAAACTGTTGTTTCTGTATGGTTGCACACCATATTTATGATGTAAAAAGAGTGTAATTCTTCATGAAATTCAATCAGATCAGTTACAAACAATAAAATATAGACCTAAATGAGCATTTTAACAATAGTTCTATTTGTGTGTGCACAACTTTTTTTTCCATGGTAAGGATGACCTTTGCATGGAATTGCCCTATAGTAACCTATCTGAGATGACAGTTAAAAAGTCTTACAGTGATATTAACTGCTGCTTTGGTCAAAGAGAAGAGTACCCACGCCTGCCCCTTAAATAAAGGCATTTTAACTGAAGGAGAGCCATGTTTTGTAGACTTTTTTTTATGTTTTTCTGGCCTCTTGTGGTATTGTGGGATTAAGAGAAATGATGATGTGTATTTTGGTGCTTTTCAGGGAATCACTACTAGGCCAGAACTTGAGGATAGCAAAGGGGACACACAGAAAGACACAAACAGTACGTATTATACTTCTGCATATTGTGTGTGTGTGGTTGTATGTGTGTGTGTGAATGTGGTTGTGTGTGTGTGTGTGTGTGTGTGTGTGTGTGTGTGTGTGTGTGTGTTAGTTGCAAGTTTGTTTGCAGTCATTTTGCATAAAGGGCCTCGTCTTGTTAAATTCTCTATCGTAATTACGTAATTACAATTATCATGTAATTATCTTGTAATTCCCCACCTGTAATTATCATACGGATAAGGCAAATAATTTATGATTTGTCCATTATCTTAAAGTACATTACAACTGACAGAAGATAAGCCAGTTATGTAAGTAAATGGCCCATACTGACCATGAACCTGTTAAAGTATTGTACATATTTGCAACACACAACAATATAAATGCAAAAGGCCTATTATAGGGCAGTTCCAGCGTTATGGATGTGACCGTTGGACTCATATTGGTAAACAAAATGCCTTAGAGCAGCAAACAATTTAAATAGTAATTATGAAAAACTAGCAATGAAATTATTGCTTCATCAGTGCCCATTAAGATCCACAGGAAGAATCAGGACAAGTCATTTAAAATATATAAAAAAATATGTTTTTTTCTTTTATTGTCATCAATTTGGTCAATGATTCCGGGTTACTGAAACACCAGGGAACATGACATTTGTTGGGCACTCCCCCACTGCGCTAGGCTAAATAACTAGCCCTACCTGAACCGTTGCACCCAAGATGATAGATAGATAGATAGATACTTTATTGATCCCCAAAGGGAAATTCAAGATAAAATACTTATGGTATATTAGTCTCAAGAGCCTGCATCAACCTAGCCCATACCCACTCATTTGTGATTCGCACACATACACACACACACACACACACAAAAACAAAAAGCCTTACAAATGTGATGAGCTGTGCTCTTAAGGCAAACTGAGCATACACATTGCTCTACCATTCCCTTGTCAATCTGGAATTTGTCAAATGATAACAATTTGTTGGAGTCCATTTATCCCCTTTTTAAATATGTATAATATTGCCATGTGAAAACTGTTGTTTCTGTATGGTTGCACACCATATTTATGATGTAAAAAGAGTGTAATTCTTCATGAAATTCAATCAGATCAGTTACAAACAATAAATAAAATATAGGCAATCTCGATTGCTCAAGTGTGCTCTGGAAATTCACAATTTCGTCGGCGTTTTAAAAAAAAAAAAAAAAAACATTGTCCAGTATTTCTTTTGAAATTGAAATGAAGTTGTATGGACTGGACTATGTTTTTTTTTTTTTTACGGCGACGAAATTGTGAATTTCCAGCTTGGCAATCGAGATGGCAACATTTCCGGAAAGGTACTGGCTTGATGAAATTCATTCTGGACTCTCTATCCGACCACATAAAGACCTCGGGATACTTCGGTTTGGCTTTAGGGACCCTCTACTCACTACCACGTAAGTGCAATGTTGTTTGGAACTGTAGAAGAGGTATAAAAATAGCGTTTTTGTAGCGGCGAAATAATATGCCCTTCTCACTTCCACGCTAACAAACTTTGACTAAAAACGGTAACATCTAACTTTCTCAAAACACATCCGAATGACATGATTTGGATGTCAACTCAACGTATGTACTCCCAATCATCCGTAAATCGATCTAAAGTGCATTTTACTCCGGATAATTCCTTTAAGAGCAGTGCACGCACGTTCACGCTACAAGCATGTTCGGGAAACACTCGGAAAAACCAAACGAACGATCGTAAGATGAAAACCCTCGTAAGAGCGGGTCTCCGTCGTTATCGGGAAACTGGGCCCTGCTGTGTAATAGACACTCTGAATAAGGTATGCTGTTTGCATCAATGTATAGTTAGAAGTGGATGCTATTCGTTCCCTGGTGTATATAGTACTGTATGCTATTTACACCCTGGTGCATGAACTAGCTAATTGTTGCATCAAAACTTCCGTTTGAGAACCGATTTCTTGTTCAAATTGCGCGCCTTCTCTCCAGAGACGTTGGTACACATGCACACTCACTCTGCCAAAACGCATCACACGGGAATTGAACCTCAGTCTCCCACATGCCATCTCATGTCTGTGACCACTGCACTATCTTCTTCCACAAGTAAATAATGTTTGCAGGTAAACTTATAGTTTATAGGCCTTAACTTCATATTCACGAAATTTCTGTTAACTAACAAACTGACGGTTGTATGTGTTCACTGAACCAAGATTATGAAAATAAAACACAATTTTTCAATCTAAAAATTAATCTGAACAGATATTAGTGCCGAAACCTTTCAGAATTCTTCACTTTCTGCTGACAAAAAATGAATGTCCGCCATGTTTTTTGTGTACGTGAGCAACGTCTTTTTGTTTTTGTAGGCCAAGGCTATTCATACCAGGGGTGTAAATAGACACTCTGTTATCATACTCATATTGAACATGCTCTCTCTCTCTCTGTCTATTTATCTATCTATCTATTTTGTAGTGAATGAGGAGAAGCCAGTGCCCATTGAGGCTGCCCACTCTACAGTGGCTCTGTTTGAGGGTGAGAAGAAGCTGGAAGACCCGTGGGATCTGCCTGAACTCCATGACACTGGGGTTAAATGGTCTGGTAAGGTCTCCTGTTTCCACATCCAAATGTATTTTCCTGATTATGTTTATATGATGGAGCTCTTAAGAGGCACAGCATGAGTGACCATACTTTACTTTCAGATTCAGGTTCAGGAATAAAGTCTCCTGTTATGTCTCTGCCTCACACAGATCTGGACAGAAACGGAAAGATTAAGAGGGTGGCAATTACAGTGGGGAAGTTGATTGCTCTACCTGGTTGCCTCTACATATTTGTCTGCTCATTGGATCTCCTAAGCTCAGCATTTCAGCTTGTTGGAGGTAACTGTTGTATTTGTTTAAATCAATATGAAGAAAACAAACACAAATATGAATAGATACAATCTAGATACTATCAATACTGGGGCATCACAAGGGTGTGTTCTGTCACCTATCCTATACGCTGACGACACAGCACTGGTTGGCTTTTTAAAGTCCGACATTTCTTCTGTGAATGAATTTCAGAAGGAATTACAGGGTTTCACTCAGTGGTGTTCTGATAATTTTCTTGAAATCAATGTGAAGAAAACGAAAGAGATAGTGATAGATTTGAGCAAAAATAGAATAATGGTTCCCCCTTCAAAGATCAACAGTGAATTAGAAGAGAGGGTCTTCACCTACAAATACTTGGGAGTTGAAATTGACTCTAAATTAATTTTTAATGAATGTGCACTGAACAAAACCTAGGAAACTCTAAAATCTAAATAATTTTAGATTAGACCAAAAGAAACTGCAGCATATGTTCAAAATGGCCAGCAATATCATCGGACTTGACTTGTCGGCAGATCAGCAGTACAATGATCTTATCCTAAACATTACTGACCAAATCCTCAATGGCCCCACTCAAGCTCTCCATCATAAATGTATGCGAAGCAATAGGTCAACTGGTAGAATTTTACAACAGAGAATTAGAACAGCAAGGTACTATAGACCCTTTCAAGAGAGTTCCATTATCAGCATCAGTTGGCCCCACAAGACTTCCTTTTTAACATTCCATATGTTATCTTAAAGGTGCGATTTGTAGGATTGTTACCGAACGTTCTGCAGGCCAAAATCAAAACGCTGGTGAACGTTCTCAAGACTACTAGACGCGAGCCTCTTCTGGGTTGCCAGATGTAATGAAGACTTAGCTAACGTTAGTTGACCTGCAGGTGCTTTAACATTTCTCCAACCATGACCCAGCTACACATTACGGAAACAGTGAAAACAAAAAATACCTCTCTAACCAACGTAACATATTTAGCTGAAGTTAGCGATGATGCAGATGAAGTTTAGCCTAGGCTACCTGTTGTGGAGAAATATGACCAGCTCTGCGTCAGACTTGATATTCTTCGTTTGACGAAGACGTCACCATCTCAGGAAGCTCCTCCGATGTCCACTTAATTCAGTGTTTCCCCTACAGTGTATTTAACAGCGGCGCAGCGCCGCCGCTGGATTTTCAGCGCTGCTGCAACATAATATCACGAGATTCACTTAACACACTGTAAAAGCACAACGGCCAACGTCATCTCGAAATTGTTTTCTGAAAGTCTTGAGTAAGTTAAGTGCATCAAATCCGCACTTAGCCTCTCATTATTCAGGACATATATGCGGCATGATGTGTCCGGTGATTACAAGCCCAAAGACAAGTCTGCAGCCCATATGGCTAGCCTACGTTCTGAACACGGTTACATTGTTTAGCTATCCGACTGATGGGGTCTTGCTCCGCCACAGTGTAGCCTATGGTGTCATCGTTCACTTGTAGGTTACACAATAAATAGCCTACTTATAGGCCTGGTGACAATAAAAAATGATATTAGTTATATTTCATCACGAAGCTGTTTGTATGCCGTGAATTCGCTTGTAGCCTATGCCATATGTTAAGCTTGAGCAATTCCTCTGATCCAAAGCCTGCTTTGACACATTGACACTAATGTGAAACATGCATCCTCCTCTCCTAGCCTACATCAAATAAAAGAAACCAATTCATGATTACCGAAATTAATTTAACATGGGGGGAAAAAAGTTTGTTGCGATTTAGCCTACTGTTGTGATGCGGTTCTTTCTGCTGATTGGATTTACGTCCGGTGTCGTCAACTCTGAGAACTCTTGCTCCGGTTGACAATTTTATCCAGGGAGCTGATTTCCCAAAGATGAGCCTCCATCAACATTCAACGACAAATTATTAAAACGTAAGTAATGCAATAGAGTAAACCAATGTGCTACAAGGTGTATGGTCTTAACGTTAATTGTAGCCTAGACTTGTAACGTTAGCGTAGGGCTACATGTAATGTTTGCATGGGAAAGCTAGGCGAACATAGTCTAGGCCTGTTTAAACTTTCTGATAGTTAAAGGAAATATGAGCATATGTTGGCATATACGTATAGCCTAAATTCTGTCCACTTAGCTATAATAGGCTATCACAAACAGACCTTTTCTACGTTTGCGGCATTAGACATAGGAGCCTACATTCTCTTATCAGAAAGACGTGTTCTCATAACTTCAGCGTTCTCTTGACGGTGAGACGAACGGTCGCACTTCAATCAAGTAGCCTAGGTCCTTTTCGAGTTAATTGTGAGTGAGTTGTATGGTAACTGTGGGAGTGATGTAGAAGAAAAGTGAGTATTTACTTTTTTATACGTGGGTTTGTTGTTTTGGGACTGAGAAATAGACTACAAGGAGAGCATCTGGCTACGTGCATGCGTGTCAGCATTAATGGCCCCCCAACAATTCAATTCAATTACCAAAGAGCCTTAGAGATGTTCTTTGAAAAGCCCAGAAAAATTAAGTGCTCACAGATTGGGTGTGGCCTTTGCCATTAAGACAAATTTAAATAAATTGTAAATAATCTTTTTCTGGGTTGTGCCATTTCATTTTTCTTCTATCATTTTTAACCAATAATGTAAAAGAAAGCTGAAAATGTCCACAAAAGAAACACGAAGGTATGATATAAAAAAAATAAATAAATAAAAATGCGCAACAACCTCCCCCCCCCAAGTAATAGCACCGCTGCTGGAAAAAATTCTAGGGGAAACACTGTAATTTGTTTCTTGTTTTAATTTTGGAAATTTGCCTGCCTCTCGTAGGCGTTTATGACTACAACTGACAGCTGTTGAAAGTTGGCCTTTGCTAATTTGGCAACCCAAATAGGAGGACGCGCTAGCCCATTATTAATACGCTATTCTAGAATTAATCGTTCAAAACATAAACGAAAATTCCAAGAGATTCCGCCCCGTAACTCATTTTTTTTCATGGGTTTTATGGGGTTTTACGGGTTAGAATAATGTTGTCAAATAAGCCATTACTTCAATTCATCGTGTTTCCTTACTCTCTGACAACATATGGTGATCATTTTTAGAATGGTTACAGTTTATTTTCCAATATTTCCTACATACTGGACCTTTAATGCAGAGGAAGTAGATCGGGAACCAAATAGAATGTTCAAGCATTGTTTTTGTTTTTATTGTTGAAAGGGTCTATAAATCGTTTGTGCCCACAGCGATCAGATTGTATAATGACCAAGCACGTCGCAAGCCCTTTAATTCCACACTGGCACTTGAACTCCACACTGGCACTTTAACTGGATGGTTGATCACAATTTCCTTGACAGCCATCCCTAGCTAGCTTCCTAGCTATTTCTTTTTATACATTTTTAGCTACAATATTAGTATTTTCTATGTTGTATCAATGTCTGATGTTGGATTGTCATTGTCATTTCTGTAATAAGTCTATTGCCATTTTTGTTTTGTCACGGTCAATCTCTGTATTGTTATTCTTTTCTTTCCCTTATACATGTTTATTGGTTTAAGGGTTGGTTTGTTGTTATTGGTGTATACAGTATGTCTTGGAGAGTGTGTTGTGATGGGGGCGCAATGAAGGACCATGAATGAATTTTCCCCCTGTGGGATAATAAAGTTCACCTTGACCTTGACCTTGATTTGGGAAAATACACTAACATTGTGTTTATGTAACATTGTGTTTTATCCAAAACCCTGTTGATCTTTTTGATGTGAATCTGTAAATACTGATCTTAAAATGCTACCTCTCCCAGCCTCACTCATACCAGTTTTACCCCTATAATTCCCATCAGGAAAGGTAGCTGGAGATATTTTCCAAGAGAATGCAGTGCTTTCTAATCCACTGGCCGGCCTGGTTATTGGAGTGCTGGTTACACTACTGGTCCAAAGCTCCAGCACCTCTTCCTCCATAGTGGTCAGCATGGTGTCATCTGGATGTGAGTCTATATCACAGGACAGTGGAGTGGTCAATGGAATGTTATAGACAGGTGTGAACCATGGTTTATCCAGATGATCTGGCTCTAATCTCTAGATTCCCTCTACCCTCCATAGTGTTGGAGGTGTCCACAGCAGTTCCTGTGATCATGGGCACCAACATTGGAACATCTGTGACTAACACTGTTGTGGCAATGACACAGGTTGGTGACAGGAACAAGTTCCGCAGGTAAGTTATGGTTAACCTATAGGCTATGCCTATATGCGTCCTCATATAGCTACCTCATTACTGAACAGAATTCATTGTTTTTGCTCCTAATGAAAGTACTTAAAGACATCTGACAACAGTGCTCCAAGCTGAGATGCTGAAATTCCCCTTAACATTTTGCTTTGTGCTGGTGTAATGTTTTTATGCAGTAGAGGTCACATAGCCTAGCCTGGCTCCGCCCTCCTACGTACTTCCGCTCAATTTTCATTTTCCTTCAGTACATCGTCTGGGATTTCGGTATATTTGCGGGTTTTCTCAGACAAATTTTACCTGTCCAATCAGCAAACAGAGGGGGTGACTGAGAACGATGACGTTAAGGTCGTGCGCTAGTTTGAGCATGACATACGTCACGACCAAACATTTGGTTATGGAAGATCCAGAGTGGCTCTGGGCACTCAATAGTTTTAAACGTCAACAGAGTACTCACCTTCAAGGAAGTTAACGCTTGGCAATGGAAAGTGGCCAGACTCTGTACATTATGAAATGTACGAGAGTCTGGTAGGACCAGGCTACACATAGCCTACTTCATTCAACAACTACTGTACATTCTCATGGACATGCCCAACAAGAATCACCTTGAAGATTTATTTGTCTACGGTCAAGACAACTGACCGAATGCATGATATATTATCACCCTATAATATGCAATTCTTAACAGACACTGCATCCTTGTTGCCTATATTATTGAGGGAAATTAAAGGTTTTCTAAGTAAGGGATAACGGCTGCCGAGGTGTCCTGTTATACAGAATTAATGGATGAGGGCGAGAGGCAAAGAACTTCCTGGCGCGCAGCGTCCATTAATTCCGCATAACAGGACACCTCGAAGGCCGTTTTCTCTCTTATCACCTGGTTGCCACTATAGGCAATAGTACAGCACGCAAAGGAAACAAGCGGTTCCGTTTAAAAAGAAGGCGACTTATTCAGTTTGTTGCACAACTTTCTTTGGCCCTATAACAGCGATAGCATGGACAGTTAGCTTGTTTGTTTACAGTTGATTCCATAGTTGTGAAGCCTGCTTCCAGGCTCAACCGTCGTCCTACTATGGTTGTTATAACAACCATTCATAAGCATTGATATGGAATGGTGCTTAAACTTTTTTTTTTACCAGATCTACTTCATAGGTGTCCTGTTGACACCTACCAGCCAATCAGAAAATAGTATTTCTTCTCTCTGTGTGATAAGCGATGTTACGCGGTTTCTAAGCTAAAACATTTTTTTGTCACATACTGCAAAAATCACTTCACCATCCACTAGCTGCCTGTGCCCTAAATACACAGTAAAAAACAGAAATCAGAAAATAGTATTTCTTCTCTCTGTGTGATAAGCGATGTTACGCGGTTTCTAAGCTAAAACATTTTTTTGTCACATACTGCAAAAATCACTTCACCATCCACTAGCTGCCTGTGCCCTAAATACACAGTAAAAAACATGTCTCTGCAGACAGCCCAGGCTCCAAAAACAGCAACAAAAACAACTTGGTCCAGCCTGGATCATAAAAACATAATAAACTGTTCCAGCCAATCACCGATGAGATGCCTAGATAAAATCGTTGGACTGGTTGTAAACAAACAACTGGTCTATGCACTTCCATTCTAGAATGTTCAAATTGTCAACATGGACTAGTCAAGTCAAGTCAAGTCAGTTTTATTTTTATAGCGCATTTAACATGCACAGAGTGCAACCCAAAACGCTCCACATACAAGACACAACAAAAAGACAAGATGCTGGACGGAGCGGCGTAGTCGCCAGCGTACCCGTGACATCAAGACATGACACATACATTTAAAAAATAACAAACACAAAAGATGCCGGACGGAGCGGCGTAGTCGCCAGCATACCCGTGACACCAAGGCATACAAGACAGACAACAAACAAATTAACAAATAAAAGTAAAAAATAAAATACAGTTAAAAAGAAAAAATATATAATAATAATAAAATCATGGTAAATTAGTTAAATTTCCAAACCAGCTGAAAATGTCCAAGGGCAATGATGACCCGTGTGAAAACTGCACACAGCTGTGTCTTCACAAACGATGCAACACCAACAAAGTTCTTTGAAACTGACCAACCAGAGAAATCACTGGCAGTCTGGAGAGCACCGAAAGAACAAGACAGTCCAAAGTCGTGATGGGCGACCGTGCCGATTAGCAGCTCGGTGGTCCTAGACAGCGACAGTCTGTTGTTTCATGGTAATTGACGCTGTCATCAGAGTTCCTTAGCACTCAATCCAGACTCCAGGCACTTAACGGTAGATGCTAGCTTGACTAGAAGTTGTCAACGAACAGAGCACAATGTAGCGTTATGTATTGTTCTGTTTGGGTGTAGCCAAAGTGAGATGCTTCAGAGTATTTCTTCAGTCAGTGCGTAATATGTGACACACTAAAATAATAAAACTAATGTGAATCTTTTGTTGCCAGGGCTTTTGCTGGAGCCACAGTGCATGATTTCTTCAACTGGCTCTCTGTCCTGGTGCTGCTGCCATTGGAAGTTGCTACTGGGTACCTGTACAGAGTCACTGGGCACTTGATTAACGCCTTCCACTTACAATCTGGAGAGAATGCTCCAGAGATTTTAAGTGTCATCACAGACCCTCTGACTGAATCTATCATAGTGGTATGTGGTTGGCAGTTATTGCAAAGCCAAATGTTTTTTTAAAAACGTTTTATTATTGCACACATGCATATCAGGATAATTCTGAGCTGGATACTCTATATTCCTATCTCTGTCATAGCTGGATGAATCAGTTATTAGTGCAATAGCTACTGGCGACCCTGCAGCAAAGAATATGAGTCTTATCAAGATCTGGTGTGACACCTTCACAAATACGGTAAGGTTATTATTATGAGTGAAGAAAACAAAGGAATGTAACTACACATACACATGCGTCAGAACAAAGTTGGTGCGTAACGGATATGTATGAAATTGAAGTAGATATTATTACACTACCCTATACAACCAATACCCCACACAGTCTCATAAATGGTTTACATGGGATGTGGTGTTTCAGACCCTGAAGAATGTGACCGTGCCAAGTGAGCTGAATTGCACATCTCCATTGCTCTGCTGGACAGACGGGAATCTGACTTGGACCATGAAAAATGTATCAGAGACCATAAACATCAAAAAATGTATGTTTTCTATGTTGATATTAACCCAGTCCCTGCTTTTTAGAAAACACATTCATAAAATCTGAATATGCCCTCATTACAATTCTTCACTGGGGAAGTGTTAAAAGTAATTATGTCAAGAATACAAATAAGTTATTTGGCATGCCACATCCTTTTAAAACAAATTTCATCTAAAAAAGGATGAAAAGTTTGATCTGTAACAGGATGTTAGTCAGAGCTGTTTCCCCAACTATGTTGAATCAAATACCAGAAGATAAGCCGAAGCATTTACAAATGAGTTAACCCCCCCCAAACTTGCTTCATATTCTTTATGATCATGATTCTGCTGTTTTTTTTCACAGGCCAACACCTCTTTGTGAATACCAACATGTCTGACCTGGCTGTGGGCTTGATCCTGTTGGCTGTTTCGCTGCTGGTCCTCTGTTCCTGTCTCATTGTTATTGTCAAGCTGCTGAACTCCATGCTAAAGGGCCAAGTGGCCGTGATCATCAAAAAGATCTTAAACACAGGTAAGAGAAAACATGCACTCTGCATGTAAATGTGACGCTGGTCAGCAATGTTATATTCAATGACGAATGATAACAGGGAAATGCTTTTTGTCTGACACATTTCATTCAACATAGTCACACACAACACACATGCTTACACACAACATACATTGAATATGCTGCTAGGATGGTAAAATTGACAGTTGGAATAATTTTCGAGAGGAAAACATAGAGAAACTCCACATGCGTTTCACAATGACACTTTAAGACTACCAAGAAGAATGAATTAAATAAAGAATATATTCATTATGTTGGAATTGTTCATGTACACAATGTATAATAATGCACCTGTAAGCTTGAAATTCATAACAGTTTTAACAGTACTTTAATGCAGGCCAGCTTGTACGTATCTGTTACATCTTCTCCTCATGTTTCCGCAGACTTCCCATTCCCCTTCGGATGGGTGACGGGCTACATCGCAATTGTGGTTGGCGCAGGAATGACCTTCATCGTTCAGAGCAGCTCGGTGTTCACATCTGCCATCACCCCACTTGTCGGTCAGTCGTAGCTGCTACACCAAGGAGTTTAGATAAATGTCCCAGCGTATCCACATATTTCTGTTTCCACTGTTTTCCACTTTTCTCCTAACATGCTGCTCTCCCGTGCTTCTTTTTGCCCATGGTTACCATGCGCGTACACGGTAGTTTGGTTTATCTTTTGTTTATTCATGTTAACAAGGGCTTTCATGTTATCTTAGTGTCAATCTTAGGGTCTTAGATAAGCACTACAAGTTGCTTAAAGAGGGAATGTATCTACTTTACGAGTTCACTGTTGAATGGGTATCTTTTGAACTTAAGTTTTACAATGTAAGTTGGTTATTGGAATGTTACTTATTGTGGGAATGTCTCATGTTCAGGAATCGGGGTCATCAGTATTGAGAGAGCATATCCTCTGTCACTGGGATCAAATATTGGGACGACAACAACAGCCATTTTAGCAGCTTTGGCCAGTCCTCCGGAAACACTGGGAAACTCATTACAGGTTAGTCGCACACATACATGTTTATGGTATTTAGCAGACACTTTTGTCAAAAGCCACTTACAATGAAATCAATAAACATTACACTAAAATGTGTGTACTAAAATAAAATGAAAAAGCTTTAAAAATATAAAATATCATTAACAGACTACATAAAATTAAACAAAATAACAATAACCATAAACATCTACAAACTCTGCAACTCTGTAAGGAAAGAATCCCTTATATCATCACTTTCATACCACCAACTGTCAGTGTGGCCCATGATGACATACCGGAGTCATGTATTCAGCATCTCTCTCTCTCTCTCTCTCTCTCTCTCTCTCTCTCTCTCTCTCTCTCCTTAAAGATTGCCCTTGTGCATTTTCTGTTTAACATCTCCGGTATAATACTGTGGTTCCCAATCCCCTTCATGCGTGTGCCGATCCGGCTGGCCAAGGCACTTGGGGACCAGACAGCGCAGTACCGCTGGTTCGCAGGCCTCTACATCCTCAGCTGCTTCTTCATCATCCCGCTGTTCATCTTCAGCCTGTCGCTGGCCGGCTGGCAGGTGCTGGTCGGCGTGCTCGTGCCCATCGTGGTGCTCATCATCTTCGCCATCACGGTCAACGCGCTGCAGAATCGCCGGCCCCAGTGGCTACCTAGCGGCCTGCGCTCCTGGGACTTCCTGCCACTCTGGATGCACTCCTTGGAGCCATGGGACCGCGTTGTCTCCTGGATGCTAACGCACTGCTGCTGCTGTTGCAAATGCTGTCATCAGGAAGCGTCAGATGAGGAGGTAGCGGTGACGGAAGAGAAGGACGGTCACCCGCTAAAGGTGTATGACAACCCTGCGATGAATGGCAAGGGCGATGCAGCAGCAACCATGCAACCATACATCATCAAGGCCACATCTCTGTAAAAGACACACGTTGTTTGTTGCTAATTTATAACATGGCCATAATGACTTTATATTGTCTATATCACATATGGTTGGTCATACTGCATCATTTTCAATGTTAAATAGTGTTGTTAAAGTGCCTGTCTGGGTGAACTAAGCTAGAAATACCATTAATGTGAAACTGAAAGAGAAGTGCCATGGGACACTCTGAATTAAGAGGAATGTTGAATACTACTGCAACATTACAGAGTAACATATATCAGTCTGAGCTGGACTTACGCCCGTATTGTACATCATGTATTTTTACACAGTTTAACATTAGAATGAAATATAAAGCACTTAAAACATTCTCAATTTATGGTTACACTTTATTTGACAGTATCGACATAAGAGTGACATGACACTGTTATGAACGCGTCATAAACAAGTCATAAACTTTTATGACATAGCGCTTCTGTTATTAAAGTGTAAGTTCAGAGTAAAATGACCCATAGCCCTGTTGTATAAGCTCACCACATGCAGCCCACCGGAAAAAGAATGAGACATTTGGGACAACATAGGCCAAGTTATGGACAGGCAGCTTAAAGCAGACCCATGGGGCATCAAAACGGAAACTGAAAGTAACTCCCCACTGCCCCATGGGTCTGCTTTAAGCTGCCTGTCCATAACTTGGCCCATGTTGTCCCAAATTGTCTCATTCTTTTTCCTATGGGCTGCATGTGTCATGTGTCATGTAACCCTTGTGTCATGTGTTCATGACAGTGCCATGTCACTCTTGTTGATACTGTCAAGTAAAGTGTTACCCAATTTATTTTATAAGAAATGCAATATTTTGTTAAAAAAGCTACTTAAAACCATGTTAATATAAACTGTGAAGTTTTACTAGGCTTTAATGCCTGAACTTGATAACTTTAGTAAATTGATCATTTACTACTTAAAGATATTAATTGTGCAATAACTCTCAGGGCCAGATGTACGTACACTTGCGAACGCAGCGTAGTATGGACACACCGCAGATTGCGAACGCTGTCAGATCCAAGTTTCCGTCATATTTATCAATCGTTCAATCCTTAGTGTAAACTGCGCCTTTCTCTGTCTTTCTCCGCCCATAAACGCAATTTACTATGGAGTGAGGATTGTCTCAAAATTATTTAAATATATATAAAAGGATATATATACATATACATACATTTATAAATATCAAAATACAAATATAAAAATGTGACATACAAATAAATAAACAAAATTATATAAATAAACGTGTCTTTGTAAATATATTTTCGAGATTTTGAATAAATATGGTTCACTTTGTATGTGGAATCTGCATTTGTGAATCTCCTTTTTGGTTTTATGTCGATGACGTAATTTTGAGACATTCCTACTGCACACCAAGATCCACAAATAAATGCCACTAGATTTGAATGCGATGACACCCTCCACTGAACAACCAGCAGATGGCATACATTTATTTATATAAATTTGTTTATTTATTTGTATGTCACATTTTTATGTCACATTTTTATACATTTGTATGTATATATATCCTTTTATATAGGCCTATATTTAAATCATTTTGAGACAATCCTCACTCCATAATTTACGAACGTCCACAACTGAATGGCAGCGCCTACATACAAGCGCCGTTGAATGAAGTTAACTGATGACAACATTAAAAAGAATCAAACGTTTAGCGATCATGAAATAATACCATACATGATAAGATGTAGGCCTAAACAAGCAGGGAGATAATAAAGATCAGTAGTTCTACTCAAACTACTTGTCACGTAGGCTATGGAAGATTGGTCAAATCTAGCAAGTAGGGAAGTTTAAGTGAATGACGTGAAAGTGAAAGTAAGACATTCGAAAGGCCAACGAAAGTTAAGGTTGCTTTTGGTAGTACAAATACTTTCACCACAAACTCTTATTGATGCATTGAACTGCAATTTGGATTAACACCTGCTTTTACCAGGCGGAAGTATTTAGACGCAGAATAGACGTGCGCTTTCAGGAGCAGTCTTTGTACATACCGCGGAATACATAATTAGGCGCTCTTTACTCTTCCCCTCCCATCTTTTTACGCTAAACTCCCACTTTCCCCTGGATCCTCCCATGAATGCATATGCATGACATGACAAACGCAATCTGCCACTTTCAGCTCCCGCAACAGGCAGTTTGCGCTTTTACATCATTGCGGCCTGTTTGTACATACCTCGCAATGATTTTACACGCACATTGCGAAACAAATATGCCTGAAGTGGGCGCAAAAGCGTTAGTACATCTGGCCCTCAGTGCATCATTTTATATTTATGTACTCTTCTGGGAAGAGTAAAACAAAGCAAATAAAACCACAGTGAACATTAAATATATTGTTGGGACTTTTTGTGTCGAGAGTGTGGTATAGTGCAATACACCTCCTGCCCAGTTAGTGGCACTATGCCACCTATGTTATTCAATACAATACTTATGTACGGAGGAGAGGAAGAGAAACCATGCGTGAAGAAGTTAGTAAAGAAAGTTACAGATCATTGGGGTATACTACGAAGCACGTTAGACATATCTAGGCTATGTAGACATATCGAGGCTTGACAAAGCCTTGACTCAGGGGTATACGTTAAGTGATACTACGATAGCAGTTATGTGATATATTTGTCAAACTAGGCTTTCAGCTCAGATCTGTGCGCGTTCTCGGTGTTGGGATGACGTTGGACAGCAATTAAAACAGCAATGGTAATGGTTTGAAATCAATTGCGAGTTTGATTGGCTTCACTTTTGAACACATAGACTATACAGTCTATGCTTGAACAAAACGAGTGAATGAATAAGTAGTATAAACTCAAAAACAACTTATGGATATGCATATGGATATTCAAAACTATCTATAGTTTACGTTCTTAGATTAAACGTGTTCGCTCCAAATTATTGTATAGGTGTAGGTGGTCATAAAATAAATAAGTATCAACATAATAGCCTATAGCCACAGAATAATTATCCTTTGGCTTGCATCAGATATAATATAGCCCACTGGCAAAGCTGTCACTGAACAGCCTACCAAATGTGCATGACCCTTTATCAGCAGTAGACATATGTCTTTCATCAAAGATTATAACTAAAAATGCCATTATCAAGGTGATAAACAATGTAGCCTTAATACTTCGTATGGGAAGCGAACCAGCGAACACGCAAGAATGTATCCTTTCTTATGCCGTCTCACTGCACGTTACACCACCACCGTAAGTGACACAGAGTAGCACGATTCCTAGAACCACACGCATGTGAAGTTAAAACATTTTTAATCGCATAATCTTCATACATTCTTTGGAGCTAGTGAATGTGTAAATCCATGCTTGGTGCACTGTCGGAAAAAACATTTCTAGGCCTACTTCTATTTTTGAAGTTGTAGGCTACAGGTGACAAGAGCACAGGTTGACGGAACCATCTTTTTGGACTCGTTTTCCAACTGATTGCTGTTTTTTTTTTTGTGATTTTTTTTGCAACACAGCTTAATTTAGCTTAAAAGTTAACCTGCCATGGAGCAGGTTAGTTCTGTGGCATAAATTCCCATGGTTACCAAGCTGGGATTCACATTAACCTCATTAAACGTAATTCTCACTAAAATTAGCGAGACTTATCGAAATAAGCCAGGGTTGGCCTTTAGCGAGGTTGATGGAATACCCCCCAGGTTTGGTTGACAGCATAAGATACCATGGTGATATAGCGACACTAAAACAGATCCACTTTCGTGTCACAGCATAGCCTGGCTTTGAGCGCAACATACCTCGCTAACCCACTAATCGAGATTCGTAGTACACCCCACCTCTCTGCCTGCGACTGTTTTGATTCTATCACATACACAACATATTGGCGACGAGGAATGGCTTTTCTTGGAATTTCACAACCCCCAGCTTTCCTGGATACTCCTGGTGAGCCTACAATGTTATATAAGTCTTGGATACAAATGTTTGAAAATTACTTCCTGGCGCTCACTGTCAACGAGATGCCAGACAAATGAAAGCATGCGCTACTGCTTCATTGTTTGGGCACAGAAGCCCAGCGGATTTTTCTTACACTCCCTGAGGGGTATTTCACAAAGGCAGAATTAAGACATCCAAGATAAGTGATAAAGCGAGGTTTGACATAGCGTTGTCTGGTCATCCTAGCTCAACTCGTTTCACTAATGCCAATCCAGGATGAGTAGGAGCGACTATGTTAAGCCAGGTGTAAGTAATTCAGGATGTGTGCGCGTTCTCGTTTCTGCTCCAAAGTGCCCACGGTTGGAATAAAAAAGACGCAGAAAAGAGTCATTCACACAAAGTGAACAACCGCTTTTGATATAGACTAACAATGAAGTAAAGTTATCCTTTTTGGAATGGGGAATCATGGCTATTTCTGTAAAACAGCAGAAGTAGGCGTGGTAGATCAACTGAATGCAAATTTACGTATGCAGCCACGTGTGAGTGCTTCCTTGTCTCGGCACGCAACATCATTAGAAAGCGCTTGCCACTGCAAAGATACACATAGTATGATATACCTTAATATTATAGTTGAAAATACCTTCGAAAACTTGCCCCTCCACTTCCAATCAACTACAGTAGGCTATTCATCAAACGTCTATCAATAAAATAAGCAAACAATGAGTACCTAGGCCTATGTTAATAATTATAAGGCTATCCCAATTAAAATAATAACCATATGGTAGTAGGCAGACAATCTGTTTTGTTTTGCGAGCAAATACATTTAGCAAATAGTTTATAAATGGAATAAAGCTCCTTAAAATTAGCACGGAGGTCTGATGTGAATGACAGCTAGCTGAACCAATAAGACCACATAATTACCATTAATTAACTTAGCTTGGCTGTTAGCCTGGTCAGGACCAGGCTAGGTGCAGAGAATAAATCCCCATGGTAACTTATGTGCCATCTCTTTTGTGAAACCAAATCAAGGCTAAATTCATCCAGGATAACCTAAAAATCCCAGCTTAATCCCTTATCTAGGTTTTGTGAAATACCCCTCTGATGTCGGTACATCTTACAAGTCTGCATGTGATGCGTTACAAGCATTTTTTGTTCCGAAAGTGAACGTGGTTGCAGAGAGGAATACATTTCGTCAGCGTGCACAGAGGCAAGGCGAATCAATATGTTGCTGCATTACGGGACTTGCTTCTGAACTGTGATTTTGGTGCACTCGCTGATGACATGATTACGGATCAGATTATTGAGAAAACGACCTCCGGACGTATAAGAGAACGTCTACTTTTGGAAACAGATCTCGCACTGCAGAAAGCAATTACAATTGCGTCACAAATCGAAAGCGATGGCTCCCGCAGCTGAGGCTACAGTCAAACTTGTTCAAAGAGGTGGTGCTGCCACACACAAACGGAGTACGACAACGAAACGCAACACGCACACACAATGGCCCTACTCACACTGCCCAACACAAGATTTGTTACCGTTGTGGATCCAATTCACATTTAGCCAAAAATCTGCTAAAAATCTGCTAAAAATGCAAAATGCAAACAATGTGGGAAACCAGGACACTTTGCTAAAGTTTGTCGCAGTGCAGCTCCCACATGCAATATGCAAGAGGTTACTGTGCCAGATCTTACAGTCTTAAATATTACTCCTACTTCAACTGTGTCACAGACAAAACGTCTTACCTGTACTGTGTCCCTTCATGTAAAAGATGGACAGTTACTTACCACAGATCTGCTTGTAGACACAGGTTCAGCAGTCTCCATTCTTCCAGAGCATGTTTACCGCCAGACGTTCCTGCATATGCCCCTTAGAAAGCCTACAGTACGTCTAGTGACCTACATGAAGAAACCTATTCCTGTCCTAGGATGCCTTCACCTTACTGTTACATACTGCAACAATAGCACACAAACAGACTTCTACATTGTCCGTGATGGGACATCTTTACTCGGAATGGATCTTTTCACAGCTCTGCGCCTTCAAATTCAAAATGGACACATTAAACCACCTGCTTCACCAGCAGCAGGTCAAACTGCTGTCAACAGCACTGAGGCCTTAGGCATTGCTGCTGGATTTACACACAAAGTTAAAATGCGTTCAAATGTGCCCCCAGTTCAGCAGAAACTTTGCAGACTGCCATTTGCTGTTCGTGATGCTGTTTCAGAGGAATTGAAAAGACTTGAAGCAGACGGCATCATAGAGAGAGTTGACTCTTCTGCCTGGGTGTCTCCTCCTGGGTGGTCGTGAAGAAAAAGACTGGTGGCATTCGTCTTTGTGTGGATTTACGTGAGCCAAACAGAGCGGTGGTGATAGACAGTCACCCTTTGCCACACATCGAAGAAGTCTTTACTGAGCTCCGTGGTGCAACTCTGTTCTCCGCCATTGATTGACCATCAAGTCCAGTTACACCCAAGCAGCAGAGATCTTACAGCGTTTATAATGCATGACAGACTTTTTCGTTTTACAAGAGTCCCATACGGCTTGGCCTCAGCACCTAGTGCTTTCCAACGGATGATGTCCCAGATCCTGGTAGATCAAAAAGGTGTGCAATGCTATCAACGATACGGAGAGACGCCTGAACTCCATGACACAAGACTGAAAGCCGTCCTTCACTGCCTACAAAAGAGTGGGTTGAAGCTAAACACAGCTAAATGCCACTTCAGGAAGACTGAGTTGTCCTTTCTTGGACATCTCATTTCTGCCTCTGGCCTGCAACCAGACCCTGGCCATGTTCAAGCTGTGGCTCAGGCTCCCCCTCCTCATGACGCTCAGTCACTACGTTCTTTTCTTGGCCTGACTGCGTGGTATTCAAAGTTCATTCCCAATTACGCCACACTTGTAGAACCTCTTTGTGCTCTACTTCGAAAGTCTACTGGTTTCCATTGGACTGAGGCGGCTCAAGAAAACTTCTCCCGAGTTAAAGACATCATAGCTACAAGTCCTGCTCTTGCCTTGTTCAATCCTTCCTTACCAACAGTCGTCACAACAGATGCGTCAGATTACGGCATTGGCGCTGCTGTGCTGACACAGATCCAGGGCCATACAGAACAGACAGTTGCATTCGCCTCTAGAGCACTGACCGAGTGCGAACGCAAGTACTCTTCAATTGAAAAAGAGGCTTTAGGGTGTGTCTGGGCGACTGAAAAGTGGCGCACTTACCTGTGGGGTCGTCACTTTACTTTAACAACAGATCACAGCCCTCTGACTACCTTACTCTCAACCAAAGGCCTTGGACGTGCAGGCATGAGAATAGCCCGATGGTCTGCTCGCCTGTTGTGCTTTAACTATAACATTGAATACAAACCAGGGCGAGAGAATGTTGCAGCCGATTGCTCGTCACATCTGCCTCTTCCCATTACAGAAGAACATCAAGATCCTGAGCTGGAGATGGTGGCTGTTGTGTCAGCTGACTTTGCAGCTGTCACGGCTAAAGAGCTCTCAAGATCCTGTGATGCATGCCCTGTCCTACAGAAGGTGAGACACTACATTTCTAAAGGATGGCCTGGGAGTGCAAAAAGCCTAGATCCTGTCATCACACCTTACTTTCGTATCCAAAATGAACTGGCTGTGCAGGATAGTTACATAATTCGCGGCACTCATCGTGTGATCGTACCTCAAGCTCTGCGATCAAAGCTCATTCAGTTAGCTCATGCCACACACCAAGGGATCGTTCGCACAAAACAAAGACTGAGAAACTTGTATTGGTGGCCTGGCATAGATTCACAGGTTGAGTCTGCCATTAAGTCATGCTCTACCTGCCTGCAGCATGACAAAACTGCCATCACCCGTGCTGCCCCGCTACAACCTGTTCCTACTCCAACTGCAGCCTGGGAAAAGGTAGCTGTGGATATTGTGGGACCTATTTAAACTGCACCTCCTGACTGCCGCTTTGCGATAACTCTCATTGACTACTATAGCCGATGGCCTGAGATTGCCTTCTGTTCAGGTATTACGTCAATGACTGTTATGAACTTTCTTGCCACTGTGTTTAGTAGGGAAGGAAATACACTCGAACTGGTCACTGACAATGGCCCTCAGTTTGTTTCAGCTGAGTTTGAATCCTTCCTTGCTGACAGATATCAAGCATTGCCGCAGCTCTGTGTATTACCCACAAGCAAATGGGGAAATACAGTAGAATGCTTCAACAGAGTATTCAAGGACTGCTTACAGACAGCCAACATCGAAGGTAAACCTTTGAAAGCTTTTGTCACTGAGTTTTTGCACACATACAGTGTCTCCTGCCGAGCTACTGCATGGTAGACCACTCAATACAAAGCTGCATATCAGAGGTCTCCACTCCACATTGCCTCTTACAGAGCACACAAACCTGAAACAGAACATCTAGATGAAGCAACAGAAAACAAAACGGTATACAGACAAACAACGTAGTGCAAAACTACCCACTTTCCAAGTTGGATCTTCTGTCCGTGTCCTCAAGCCTGGAATCATTGCAAAAGGACTTTCTAAGTTCACCCAACCTTTCAAGGTGGTAGCCCAGAAAGGTCCTGCTACTTACCTGTTATCCGATGGAAAAGTATGGAATGCCATCCACCTTGCACCTACACCCCCCATCAATTCATGTGTTCCTACATCACAGCCTGATGATGCTTGTTTGCTGCCAAGCACCTCTGAACCACCTGAAACTGTGCAATCTCCTCCCCCCTCTCCAAGAGTACCAAGGATGCGACATGCCCCAGTATGGTCCAGACACTATGTGACTTAAAAAAAACTTGCTCTCCGTTTTTTTATTTTTTTATTTGAGTTCAATCCCCAACACACATGACGTTTCGAGCCCTTTGGCTCTTCATCAGACTTGCCAACTTGTGTGTGATGCCACTCTTTCGGACATGGAATACTGTAAATAATTTATTTTTGCCCGTTAACCGAGCTAGCTAGCAAGCTAATGTTAGCACAGTAAACGACAAGCAACCAAAGACTTTGGTTATGTTCTTGTATGTTGTTGCAAACTAACCTGAAATAACATACGTTCAGCAACTGTGTGGTAGTCTACTAGTTTTAGCAAAAATATGGGATAGTTTATCAAAATGGGTATATAACTTACATCGCTGAATGTAGGGTTAATGGTCATAGGCCTACTAATCTGAAATAATGTTTAGGCCAGTCAAGGGTTCTAGCATTCCACCAATCAGATTGGTCATGGAGGCCGACTGCCTTTGGCTGATTCGACATGTCAAATCGGCCAAAATGAACGCCGACTCCGACTGACGACGGCACGGGACACACCGAACTGACTCGAGTCACTGACAACGTCTGATGGCCGATAATCGGGTTGGTGTGTCTGGGCCCTTAGAAGTAAAGATGTAGGGGTATTCACCACTTTGTGTAAACCTGTGTGCACAAATGATGAAACAATGTCATTTTAATGTTTCTTAACTTTAAATTGTGAAGTATTTGGGGAGTTCATCATCTACAGGACATGAAACAGAAAATACCACCCTCTTATCTGGGCCTGAGCTGGTTTAAAATGAACTGAGGCAACATGGGAAAAGGTCCTGTGGTTCAATCAAAATTTGCCATTGTTTTTAGCCTGGGTGTTCCCATGCTGCCTTGCGCGCGATTTGATTCACGCTGCTAAGGCAGCCTGGAGACCATGGAGCAAATTTTCGCCTGAGATAGGGAACCAATCACAGAACAGGGGGGAAAGCAAGACGATGATGAGCTATGCACAGACGCATTTGATAGACATCCGTGGCACCCAATAAACGGATCTGGGCATTTTTTTCAAATACGAGAAAATGAATGTTTGGTTCCCAGACCACGTCTCATTGAGAAGTGGTGGCGCTAGCCAGGCTAATTGTTTTTGGAAATTATGGACTCATCTGGGCTCAAGAGGAGAGGGCCTATCCAAGTATCCACTTGTTTTAGTGCTCAGTTCGAAACCCAACATGTTGCTGGCATCAAATTCAAAATTAACATATATTTTCCATGAAATATTCCAAATTTTCGTTTTCAACATTTGATATGTTGTCTATGTCATTTTTTCTGCTAAATATGGGTTTACGAGACTTGTATGTCATCACATTCTGTTTTTATTTGCATTTTACACAACATCCCAACATTTGGCCCTTCGTGACTAGTCTGGCAAAAGGCCTGCATGAAGCACATCTATGGCTAAAAGCTATGACATTTTCAAGCTTTCTTTTTTATCATTGCTCCACTGATACAAGATTTCAGTTGAGGGGCAGATGTGTATAATTTCAGATTTAACCATCCAAGAGGAATTAAAGGACACACCAACATTAACATGTTTCATGATATTTCTCATTATATTGGCAGAAGTGACAGAGAAGGCCTCATACAGAGACAGCCCAGATTGACATGAGAGGGTTTTTCATGTAGACGCAGCCCAGATTGACATGAGAGAGTTTTTGTGGCACCGCGTTCAGCTCTAGGGCACTCAGTGTCACTGACATTGATTTGGGTATTGATGAACAATCCCGTGTTCATGGTGCAACTCCTGACCATCATGTGTTACAAATCCATACAAAGGCTGCTGTAGATGTGTTTCCTTTAACCCTTTGTCAACACAAATCACAGAACGTATAAAAATAAGAATTTTGAAAAAATTGTCACAAATTGTCTATGAGATGCAGGAGATCTCATGATCAAAACAGTCACAAGTTAAAAAATGTGCTTGTGTTTGACATTTATGGTTAAGAAACACTCCCTTCCTCTTTATTACTCTCTTGGCCAGTTAGCGCTCTGCTGTGAGGCAGTAAATATGGAAAAGAACATTGCTATATGAACAGTATATAGCCCCCCTATCTTTATGGTTGTTATCTAACTCCCCACTTGAAAATAGCTGTGTCCAAAGTATTAGAACGAAGGGCAGGGGGTAACTGATCTGTGGCTTCATCTTGCAACAATATTATTACATGCCATTATTGGATAAATTCCATGGTTAGAGTGCACTTACTGATTTACAGAAGGGCTGGTACAAGACAACAAGACAAAGAACATTGAGTGCATATTTTGTGTAGATTAAAAATCTATCATTCATCAATCAATCATTTTTTTCATGGGCTAAATTAATAGTGCAATGGCTGATATAATTTTAAATGAAAACTGTGTCCTCAATCATCACCTTAAATATGTTATCTTGTGATATAGACATGTAGCTAATGCAATTTTGATTGTCCTAATAGTATCTTCCAGGGTCTTGATTCTCGATAACAATGGATCTTACAAATGTTTTCTATGACCGTTCCTCTGAACATTCGTTAGGATTTTCCATGTATGTCCCAACCATGCTTGTAGTGTAAACGTATGGAAGCATATGAGTAGCTTTATTCAAATGAGAATGCAATCTGCAATATGCAATTCAAAAAGACATTACATTATGGAATTGCCAATTCATTATGCAATTTAATATTGCAATTTGCAATAATTTCCAACAAACTGTATTTTAATCTGCAAAGTGACAATGAAATCCTAAAATCAATTTCAATAATTTTGGTTAAAAAATAGAATAAACATGGATTGAATTGCATTCCATTTTGCCATGGTATTTCAGTCTCAAAATTCAAATGGCAATTCATTTTGCATTTCAATTTTCAATATTCAGTTTTATCATTTAACTGTCAATTCGTCAAAGTCAATGTAGGATTGCATTTTGAAAACATATTTGGCAAAACTGTCAATGTCAGCCTGAAAACATTTTGGATTATTTTGGGCAAAACGTTTTGCCATCATTTTGAGGCATTTTATTCAAATGGAAAAGAAATGGCGCCCCCCGTGATTGCATTGCACCTTGGTGTTGCACAATTGAAATGGCCATTCAATCTGCCAAAACGCATTGCAATCTGTCAAGTCACTCGTCAAGGCGGGAACTAGGCTACGTCACTTCCGTGTTTACGTTTTCTTAACCAGTTAGCGTTTGCAATGGAGGAGTTTGCAGCTGCACTAAGGTCTCTGGCCGACAGACCCGGCTGTAGAGTACAGTGACAGAGGGGGCATTTGCGATTTTCAAGGGGGCATCATTTTTTTAATTGGGGGGGGGGGGGGTGTTGGCGGCGCAAACATATCATGTCACAGTTGATGAATAATGTTAACCGTGACCGCGAGTAGGCCTAGTGTCCGCAAGACCCAGCTGTGTTCTTACATTAATTTTTCATTGTCACTTTGCAGATTAAAATACAATTTGTTGGAAATTATTGCAAACTGCAATATTAAATTGCATAATTGGCAATTGCATAATGTAATGTCTTTTTGAATTGCATATTGCAGATTGCATTCTCATTTGAATAAAGCTACTCATATGCTTCCAAACGTGTGTGCACTGCTCTGAATAACTTCTTGTTGTGTCTTGTTGTGAGCTGTCCACATTACCAGTGCTGAAATATCACCTAATTTGCAGATATATAAAAGTCTGGCTTCTGAAAGTAAAATTCCTGCCATGTATTGGTTCTACCTGTGCGCTTAACATAGGTGATTTCACTAATTACCTAATTAATAATCTACCTGGCTTAAGAGCTGTGCTAATTAGAATAAGCTGATTAAGTGAACGGTTGGAACAAAAATGTAGCAGGACTTTTACTTTCTGAAGCCGGACTTTTACACCTCTGTTAATTTGGTATTAGGTAATATCAAGCACAGCTGTCATTTTAACTTCATAGGACCTATGTTAATAGACTTCAAGACGAAAAAAGAAAAATGTTGATATCTGCATGGCTTGATAAATCATCCCTGCCTCTGCCCATCCCCTGGTATGCATGCATACGACACACACATGCATAAACAATGCTAATGATTTCAAATAAGATAGACTGAGTACAGTTGAGACGTGTGTACAGTTGAGACACCTTAAATATCTTGCTTGCACAGCAAGCCCAAGTTGTGATTTTTGCTATGCACATGCATATTAGTGCCCTCTTTGATCATGGAAAATTTGAACGACACAAGTATCTCCCATTTAAGGATATCGGCAAGTGTTTTTTTCCCAAAGTAAGAATTTCACTTCACCATGCACCTTCGACAATGAATAGCTCATTACACTTGTGTTACTGTTAAACGTATCTGGTATCATTACAAACATTATTCTGTGTCCTAAAAACTGGCATATTTTATGGCATTGTGCCATGTAAGGTCGTTGCAAAATCTAGAGAAATGTGTGAGGTGGTCAGCGGGGGACAATTGAGACACACATTGGATTGTGTTAGGCTACTTGAACATTCCATTTGTAGGCTACTGTTCGCTATCTGTTCCTGTGTCACATTTTGTTCATGATGTATTCCTTTTAACCAACGCTAATTTAAATGAAATAAATGAATTTGAACTACAAACACTTTGCAATTGCTATGTTTTTATTTATTCAACTTTCCAACTAACGGTTAGTTAACTATACATCATTAAAGATGGGTGTCTCAACTGTACCAGGTAGGTGTCTCAACTGTACTCTATAGGGTACAGTTGAGACACAGTCAAGACAAAAAATGCACCTTATGTTTATGAGCTAATTGTGGAAAATATAAACTACTTATGGGTATTATTGATTTATAATATTTTAGTCTACAAGCTAAGGAAATGGCATGTGGAATATTGTGTGGAAAATCACTTCTTTTCAGTATCTATTTTTTGTTTGATTTTGTGTGGGCAAAAAGTGTCTCAACTGTACTCAGTCTACCCTACAGTGACAGAGGGGGCATTTGCGATTTTCAAGGGGGCATTATTTTTTTAATTGGGGGGGGGGGGGGGGGAGTGTTGGCGGCGCAAACATATCATGTCACAGTTGATGAATAATGTTAACCGTGACCGCGAGTAGGCCTAGTGTCCGCGAGACCCAGCTGTGTTCTTACATTAATTTTTCAAGCTTATTCTTTTCTTACACTCAATAATGTGATGATTTTTCGCCATGCACTCTACTTTTATTAAACCTTTCACCCAGGGGTGTGGTAATTAGCAACATAAGGTTGCTAAGGTCTGGCGCATGATCCAAAAATTTGCTATCTTACACCCTCTAAAAATCATTATGCCACTGACCAAGAAAAACTTGGTCTATCGCGAAAGGCGCATATAAAGCACAGCTGAGGATGTACTGTCAAGAGATGTAAGCAGCAACTCCTGCAGGATAAATATCCTTAGGATTTTTGGGGTAAGTTGCTTTTTTCAGGCTATGTTTTCAATGGTAACCTTGTCAGTCAATAGTGAAAACTGTGTAGAACTGTTTTGTCGTTGACTATGTGACCAAGGTGAAGTTAGTTTCACTTTGCCTTTGAGTTTAAATAATAGACGAGTGCAGATGCATGTAGGCTATTCTCTGCTAGTCACAAACAAATCTTAGTAAAGCAAGGTTTAGTGAAATCCCTGTTCCATATGGTCTCACTTGCAAGCAGATTCCTTCAAATGCGCCACTGACTATCAAAATACCGATGCACTGTTTGAAGTTGCACTGCTTGCTGTTAAAGGGAATAACAGATGTCATTCTCATTGGTTTAAAGCAGGGGTACTCAAATGTAAACCTGAGGTACACTTATCAAGTTTCCATTTACTCCAAGGTCTGGGGGATTTTTTTTAAAGTAGGATACAGAACTCCAAAAATAGCCGGTAAATCCACATAAATCTCAAACTACACAAAACAATGTGGTGTTAATGGGAAGTGACCACCAGCAATTCAGAACTGTGTTGCAGTTTATTATCTCCATGCCTTCAGCAGGAGGACCAGGCAGAAGCCTACTAAGAAGTGTCTGTAGCAGTTTTGAGGACAGGAAAGGGGGCATCAGAGGATGATCAGAGGGTCATAATAATAGCACCCAAAGAGAATCGTTGATAACGACAAAGTGATGTAAAATGAAACCTCTTTGGCAGCTTGCGATTAAAGCAATTAAAAAAAATAAAATAACGTGTGCTTGGCCCTGATTCTCATTGTGATTGACGCATTTAATGCTGCCAGCCAGACCTATTTTCCTTTGGCAGCTTGCGATTAAAGTGGTGTTCTAGGCCCGGAATCTCATTGCAATTGACACATTTAATGCTGCCTGCCAGGCCCTGTCCCAAATAACACGTTATGCTTGGCCCTGAATCTCATCACGATTGACACATTTAATGCTGCCAGCCAGGCGTATTTTCCCGTCCCCTCATTCATAAATTCGGTTTCCACAATCATTTTTTTTTTCTTTTTTTTCTTGCAGTTGGCCAGTTTTGAGCGAAACTCGCAAACAATCATGAGAGATAACCATCCACCCGAGTGCTAGATACTGTAGCTAGCGCATGCCGCCAGTAGCCTGACATTGCTGTTACAGTTGCTGTGATTGGACCTAACTCTCCACCAAAACAGCGCAGAATCATACAATCGTTTGCTGGAGTCCACCTATTGAGTACACCTGGTTTAAGAAACATAAGAACAACCCAGATTAAGAAACATAAGAACAACCCTTTTGTGCCAAGCGCCCAACGTTTGACCACATAATCACGCCAATGACGCCATTAAATTAGTGAATGTGGACTGGCCACACCTTTAATGTCTATAAACTTTACTCCTCTGACCACCCATTTCTGATCGCCAAAATAGAGCCCAGAGACACACTGCAGCTGTAACATAGAGACATTCCATGATTTTTTTTTCAATCTCATTTTTTTAAACAATAATAATAAGAGCAGTCAGATGATGGCAGGTCCTCACCCCTGTCTTGTACTGTATATGATATACACCCTGAGTCCGCCAGTAATTATGTAACTCTTGTTCAGTTTTTGAAGACATGGATCAAGTTTCCTGAAACCGTTTTAAGTTTGTAAATCCCTCTTACAAAAATGCAAATTGGTATAGGAGGTTGAATACTTTTGTAAGCTGTATGCGTTTTACAAAAGAATAGATTCATTTCTACACATAATACATTTTATATGTGGCACATTGTGACCTTTTTTTCGGTCAAAATCCATTTAGACTTCATTTAGACTGCTTGCTTGGCAGTTTTTAAAAAAAAAATACTATTTCATCTACTGTATAAGCACATTCTAAAGAACGCTATTTGTTGCTCACAAAGGCTTTGTTGGCAGTGTTGTTCTTGCTTTGGTTATTTGGTTGGGTATTCAGGCTATTGGCTTTACAGTACTTAGAGCCTGCATCAAAATAAAATAAAAAATAAACTACTTGTTGCTCGCACATGCTGCTTTGTTGGTGAAGTCAATAACAGCAAGGAGGCCATTGATGTTTGCTGACTTGGTTCTTTGCTTTGGCTCTCAGCCTACTGGCAGTGCATATTGTACCATGAAGGAGGGCCTTTTGATAAACCTTTCTTGGAAAGCACTTCATCAAACCTTTGACCAGATAAAGCAAATTATAATGTATCTTGAATGGCAGACTTAGATATCTACAGGCCCACAAGAGAAGGCAATAGTTGACAAGACACCCATCAGGAAAACACTTGCCACATTTACATTGACACTTTTAATCCGATTAGAAACGGAATAAAGGCTCAATCGGAATACAAATTCTTATATAAACACCTCGATCGAAATAAACATGCCTGATCCGATCAGAATTTTATTCGGAATAAAAGAGGTGATGTAGTCCGTTCCTATTCCGATTGAACAGTAGGCTACGGTCAATCGGATTGCCTGCTGTCTCTTCTTAAGACAAAGTAGGCAACAACGGCTACTCCGATCAAAGATTCTAAAGCGCTTGAGACAAAGTCCTTTTAGGCAAGTCCCTCCACTCAGCAGCCATATTGCAACGCTTTTTGGGCTCTTATCGGGCATCTATTTCAGCAGAAATGCGCGTGCGCAAGGCTTCACGACACCAATCTTGCTCCAGCGGCGAGATCACAACACATGATTGGTGCGATGTCTTCACAACACCATATTATTGGCTCAATGTATTCACAACACACCACATAATTTGGCTCAATGTATTCACATGTCAACGTTTTGCCGCAGAAGGGGTGGGATAGGTGTAGACAACTGCCATTTTGCCGTTACAAACTAACCCCATGCATTTCTTCTTTTTGAGTGCTGTGTCTCCTCATTAGAAAGTCTCTGATTGAGAGCACCTGATCGGAGCAGAACGTACCCCATGTAAATAGACGGCACACATTTTTCAATCTGAATAGTTTAATCGGAATGACAAAAAAACTGTCCATGTAAACCAACCTATTGTCAATGATTTATGTCAGTGGCGACTTTTACATGTCTGCGTAGATACAACCGGACTCTCATTGAGTTTTATCTGGTCAAAGGTTTGATGAAGTTTGCAAGAAAGATTAAACAAAAGGCCCTCCTTCATGGCACAATATGCACTGCCGGTAGGCTGAGTGCCAAACCAAAGAACCAAGTCAGCAAACATCAATTGACTCTGATTGCTACACACCAACATTATCTAGGAAGGAAAAGCAAGTGACATTCCAAATTAGAACACTAGAAATAAATAATAAAGTATTTACTTGGACCATGGGTTACACATCACTCTTACACACAAGGAGCACAACACTCCAGCAACCAGAATATCAAAGATGACAACTGCCGATTTACAAAATGAGAGGGAAAAATATGGTTCATTTAGAAATTATATATTTCACGTAGACAGAGATGTTAAAGACTTTAGAAAGACAAAGCGGATGCATGTATATGCCAATACATGCCAGGGCTTTTACTTTCTGAAGCCGGACTTTTACATCTCTGCACTTCTAAAGCACTGCATGGACAAGTTCCATTCATACACCACATAAACCACAACTGAAAATATATAACTTTGTTATGGTATTTCTTTAGCTTTTCTAATAAAAAAATATTAGTAATAATATCTATTATTCATATTTTCCACAACAAACTCAATCACAAGGTTTCAAATGTCAGGTGGAGCAGCAACATGGCCCATGGTGAAACATGCACCAATAGCAAAGATGCTTTATTAAACATGTTTAGGCTAATTTCAGTTTTATGCCATTTAATAAATATGTTTAGGCTAATTTCAGTATTACAGTTTTATACCATTTAAGTAACATGTTTAGGCTAATTTCAGTATTACAGTTTTATGCCATTTAAGTAACATGTTTAGGCTAATTTAAGTTTTATGTTTCATACTGGGTAGAGTTGGCTATCGTTCAATTCCGATTCTGCTTACCGATTCCAGTTCCAATCGATTCCTATATATATATATATATATCTTTATTCTAGTGGTCGATACTATATGCCATAACCGAACATTCAAAAATATATTTATTTACAAGTATTGATCCTCAGACGTTTTAAAATACTAAGGCCTTAATAATACATATTAGTTTAGAGCTGTTAATTAAAATAAGTGCTAGGCCTTGATGTTTCAGAGTCTTCTGTATCTTTACTTGCCCTTGTTTCCAAAAATAAAGAGGCTATTGTGCTTGAATTAAAAGGCAGAACCAAATTACATTTTTTTATTTATAATTTGAATAGATTTTCTGTCTCGGTTTTTGTTCTGCTTATTGGTTACGGTTCTTTCTTATTGATTCGATTCTAACATTTTGGTTCCTAACTCTAATCCTGGGCCTTGTAAATCACTGCCACAGTTGGCAATTCCAAACATAAATGCATACACCAGATTTCTAAAAATGGTTATGATGTGATATTTTATCCTTCATGTTGAACATGCCAATTGCTATTTGAAAACTAAAATGTATAAACAAATAGTCAGATTGAATATCTGTGTGTGATTGTTGTGGTTGATTTGTATTTATTTAATCAACAATCATCTAAATTTATGTGATATAGCTAGCCACGAGAATCTGTTCAATGTGAAATTGTGATCAAAACAACTTAGTCCTAAAGGTGTTTTGACTGTCCTTCTGCTCCAATCAGAGGCATATCAAGCTTTTTAAAAGTGTGAGGGTTGTGGGGAATAGAAACAATCCAGACAAATTGTAAATAACTCCCTGCAGGGACGTTGGAGGTATTTTCTGAGAGTGGTGCAGACGATATTGGCGGGGGTCCTGGAGTTTCTCCCCCGAAAAGTTTTTGAAATTCTGGTGGCTAAACACACCATTTTAATGCAGTTTGGGAGGGATAGAACAAGCAGCACCCCTCAGCTGTGTGGCTCATGTCTCATGTAGGCCTACAATATGACTCTTTTTATTCTTAAAGAAATCACAGTGTCATAGTAAAAGCAGGTTTGAGTTAGTTGATAAAAAGTAAGAACGAAAGAGTAGGTACAGAGCAGAAAGAAGAAGTTAAAAAAATAAGAAAAACACACAATTGTGTCATCTAGTGGCAGCCAGGATAAAAGCAGATAGAAGCAGGGCAGTTAAGAAGCACTATAGGCCCATGTGTAGTAGGCTCAGCGTATAAAATGGAACTTTTTGGCTTGAAACATGCACCATTAGCAAAGATGCCATTTAACAAACATGTTTAGGCTAATTTCAGTTTTATGCCATTTAATAAACATGTTTAGGTTAATTTCAGTTTTATGTTTCATACTTACTGGGTAGAGTTGGTTATCGTTCGATTATGATTCTGCAATACCGATTCCAGTTCCTATCGATTCCTTTAAAATAAATATATAGTGTGTGAGAGAGAGAGAGAGAGAGAATATAAATATATCTTTATTCCTTATCGAAGGAGTTGTCGATACTTATGCCATAACCGAACACTCAAAAATATTGATCATTAGACGTATCAAAATACTAAGGCCTTAATAATATATCAGTCTAGAGCTGTTCATTAAAATTAACTGCTAGGCCTTGATGTTTCAGAGTCTCCAAATTGTGACAAACTTCTGTATCTTTACTTGCCCTTGTTTCCAAAAATAAAGAGGCTATTGTGCTTATGAATTAAAAGGAAGAACCAACTTACATTTTTTTTTATTTAGAATAGAATTTTAATAGATTTTCAGTCTCGGTTTTCGTTCTGCTTATCGGTTACGGTTCTTTCTTATTGATTTGATTCTAACCTTTCGGTTCCTAACTCTAATCCTGGGCATTGTAAATCACTGCCACAGTTGGTAATTCCAAACATAAATGCATACACCAGATTTCTAAAAATGGTTATGATGTGATATTTTATCCTTCATGTTGAACATGCCAATTGCTATTTGTCACTTCCAGGCTAACGAGTTTTGACTAAAAACGGTAAAATCGAACTTTCTCAAAACACATCCGAATGACATGATTTTGATGTCAACTCAACGTATGTACTCCCAATCATCCGTAAATTGATCTAAAGTGCATTTTACTCCGGATAATTCCTTTAAGCACTAGGCCCATGTGTAGTAGGCTCAGCGTATAAAATGGAACTTTTTGGCTTGTCTACCAATGGCAGGTAAATTCAAATAAATTGCCACAAAACTGTCATTTTTTTAAAAGGTTAGGCTTTATGAGAATTTATAGAGGGAATTCAATGAATGGCATATTGATATTTTATTGAAATATAGGAGTGAGCAGACTTTTAGGGCTAGTAGCCTATTGCATTTTGGAGCCTATCACACACAGACTATCACAGGCTGCTACTTTTGTTGTCGTTTTTTTGTTTTGTTTTTCTTTTTTCTCCTTTACTGGATTGAGCTACCTATACCAACATTGTTGTGTGGCAATAAATAATAATAGGAACAAAAATAAATATCATACAAATGTATATATTATTATAGCCTAATTATAATAAAAAAAAAGACAAAAAATACATCTAAAAATCTATCAGCTTCTCATCAACTAATGACCATACATTCAATTTGGGAACAAGTAGCCCTAATAATCACACTAAAAGTGTTTTTCGCTTTCTGCAAAAAAAAAAAAGAAAAAAAGCTAAAGGTAGGTAAGGTCAGTGCATGCAGTGCATTTGAGCAAGGACTTGGGTCCACTTTAGTTGAATGCTCTGTGGGAATGTGAGCTTTCATCTGTTTGTTTTCACACAAGGCCTACTACTGCGTCTTACTGTAATCTCGCGATGGGATAGGGACAAGTCTTATGGTTACCTATTATGAGAGATTTCTTTTCTCGCGTGTTTTTCCAATTTTCCCACGAAAGTTTTACCCCCACCCTTTGCCACCCCCCCTCCCCCTCCCCTCCCCACAGTGCAACTGTTTGCTTAGGGGGAATCTCGCGATCGTTGAAGTTTTCGGAGAGTTTATGGAAGATGGCGCCTGTTGTGACAGGGTAAGTAGTGAAATTCATAACGAAGAGAAATTAAAGTATACGTTAAAATAAATAAAAGTTGCGGCGGATTGTTACTTAAGATAAGCCATTGCAGCCAACACCTTGCGTTGTTTAAACGTGTTGGTTAACGAAGTGGAAACAGAATTCGGATACAACCGATTTTGCTATAAAAACAACAATGAACAGCCTACTCCATGAATAAATTCGTGCAAGTTAGCCTGCTAAATAGTTAGCTTTCCAGTTTTCTCAGCAAGTTAGCTGGCCTGGCTAACTGTTACTACGATTTCTTCGAGCTTTTTTCACGAGTTTGCTCATACTTAGTATCAGTTTGCTGGTGTTCTCAACTAACGTTAATGTTAACCCTTTTCTAATTACAAGGAATCCACCTCTGATAGCGTCACATAAAATCAATTGTCAGAAATTTGCTATGATTGCATATACTTTAACATATGAGTTTTTCCAGTTTTGGTTGATAGCATTGGGCTAAGTGCCAGATAATGTCAGTTTTATTAACACTCGAATTAAAGTGTTGACTAGATAGATTACTAAGATAATAGAGCAAGTTAAATATCGGTGTATAAGGTAGATTAAGTAACATTACCCTTAGCTGGCAACAAGACAGCTAAGAAAACGTATAACAGTTAAAGTTAAGGTTATCTTCCCCTGCACGCTAACGTTAGCTGGCACCTAGTTAGCTTCCTATCGAGTTGGATGCCTTGGTCAGCTGGAAACATAACAATGTAACTATAATAAGTGACGCAAAAATAGTTGCTGTTTTGCATTTTTCGTCTGGTGAAGTGATCTTTGAGTAGCGTTATTCCTGTTACCTTTTCTGCGTCTGTGTTTACGTTAGCTGCTACTTCACGTGTTCATCATAAACACCAGAGGTTGAGCAATTACTTGTAGTAGTAAGATGTTTTCTAAAATAAATAGACTATTTGCTTATTTGACTTCATCACGATTAGATACAAATATATGTCAGTAATAGTTGAAATGACTTCATCATGTGGTGTTACACAACTTCTTAACGCTAAGTGTCAATTTACAGGAAATTTGGGGAGTTACCTCAGCCAAAACGTCTTACGAGGTAAGAGCAGTTTCCAGCCTTTTTGGACCACCTTGCTGCTGTTTGGTCAATTTTTCTGTTAATTTAATAAAATATAGATAACACAGCTCTGTTACCTTTCTTAACAGGGAAGCAATGCGCAATTATTTGAAGGAGCGGGGGGATCAGACGGTGCTCATATTGCATGCTAAAGTTGCACAGAAATCATATGGAAACGAAAAAAGGTGCGTTTTGTGAATTATCTTTTTGTCGTTAAAACAGCAATGTAAGCGTGCACATGCAATAATTGCATATGTGCTAGCAACTGTGTGGTTGATGTGCACATCCATGGTTTTGTTTGAGTATGTAATCGCACTTTTTTGTCCAGGTTCTTCTGCCCGCCTCCATGTGTGTACTTGATGGGTTGTGGCTGGAAGAAGAAGAAGGAGCTGATGGAGAGAGAGGGCTGCTCAGAGCAGGAGTCCCAGCCTTGTGCCTTTATTGGCATCGGCAACAGTGAGCAGGAGATGCAGCAACTCAACTTAGAGGGGAAGGTAAAGCAAATAAAGTCTTTCTTATAGAAGAAGTAACATAAAATATGGCTATTGTGTATTGTATACTGAAAATGTGTGTCTCCAACTTTCCAACAGAACTTTTGTACTGCAAAGACTCTGTATATATCGGATTCTGATAAGAGGAAACACTTTATGCTTTCGGTGAAAATGTTCTATGGGAACAGCGCGGATATCGGGGTCTTCCTCAGCAAGAGAATCAAGGTCATCTCCAAACCCTCAAAAAAGAAGCAGTCCCTGAAGAACGCAGACTGTGAGTAGGATAACGTCTTGGTCTCTACAGTGATTTGTGTCACATGTGTACCTTGCATCTGACTGGCATCATTGTTTTTTTCTATTTTGTACTGTACCTTTTGAGTAAAGAGCAGTCCATTGGTTAAAATGTGTTTTGTATAATGTGGGTTTATTCATGTTGTTAATATACTTCATGCTTATAATCAGTCATGGGTATTAGAAAAGCTGATGTTTGAATTCATTGTATGTGTTTCAGGGTGTGATGACAGTTCGGTCAGTAAATGTAGATGGTAGACAGTAACTTGTTGGGTTAACTCAGTGAAATCTCAGTTGATTGTTGATGGTGTGTGTGTGTGTATGTGTGTGTGTGTTTGCTATTTCTACTCAGTCTTCCTTGTTATCTCTAGCTGTGGTTACTTAAATGGAAGAGGATGGAACTACCCTTACTCTGTAATTCTAAAATGAATGATCAAATTAAAATAGTACAAGTACTGAGTACGGGTGCTGAGGGAATGCTTTGCACAGCTGGGCAATGCCATCATTCAGTTATTTCAGATGCTTCTAGACTCCAGCGGTGTCACACAAGTATAGAAATAGTCTACCATCATATCTGTACTGGAAAAAGTCCAATGCCAAGACGATGAAAGACTTTAGACCAGTGGCACTCATGTCCAATCTGATTGATGTATGAAGAGGCTGTTATGGTGACAGCCAGGCAAACCCCACTCCAGATTGCCTATAAAGCAAGCTATGGTGGAGGGTGCCTGTCTGACCCTCTTAGACACTGTAAGCAGGCTCCCGGTCTCCCCACCATACGGTGCCTGTCTGACCCTCTTAGACACTGTAAGCAGGCTCCCGGTCTCCCCACCATACACACTGCTTTTAATACAGTTGATTGACACACCCTCTGCAAAACCTCCTCCTAGGATTACAGATCAACCCAACTTGGATCCTATAGATAAAAGACTTCCTGCAGAACCGACCTTAGTATGTTGTGGTCAATGGCTTTAAGTCCAAAAAGGATTGCGTTTTACCCCCTATTTTATTCTCAATCTAAACAAACAAAATAACCTACAATAATAATGAAGTATGCAGACGAAATGGCCCTGGTTGCCCACATCAGGGATGAAAACTCGTTAACTACATACAACAAGCAAGTAGACACTCTGATGTCATGGATAGGGATAGCTTCTTGGAGCTCGGTGTACAAGAAGCCACAGCAACACTGTTTCCTGCTCAGGAAACTCAGAGGCTTCAATGTCAGGAAGGACTTTTTTATCAGCTGTCCACAAATCACCTATTGAATCAGTACTTACTGTCATAATCTCATCTTAGTTTAATTTATCTCGGATGGGAACAGATCAAAGCTTTCCCGTATCATTAAGGAAGGAAGGCTAACCACATCATAGCAGATTCTACCTACAAATCTTTCCAGTTATTATAGTCATGGTCATCACTATGAAGTCCCCCCTGCCACCCCTCTAGTACCACTACCACTATATATGTGCAAGGGCAGTCTGCCCACAAATAGTGTTATTAATATCAGCATATTATTCTAGCTACCTTCATTATGTTTTAAGAATGCATCCTTTTATGGCAGTTGTCTGGGTTGTTGTGATTGATGATTTTGTCAAGACAGACAGTAAAGTTGTCTGATTCTGTTTCTGAACATTCAAGCTAAAAATATTACTCAAATGAGCCTGATTTAGATTGTTTAGACAACTTAACATGCTAAAACCTCCCAGTCCTTTGTTCTCACCACAGAGTGGGTTCAGGGGAGATTTGGTTTTCTACTGTGGTTTTCCCCTAAGTGCACAAGCAGTTGTACTGTCTCACCTCTTCAACCTCTGTCCCCCTCCCAGTGTGCATTGCGTCTGGGACCAAAGTGGCGCTGTTCAACCGCCTTCGCTCTCAAACAGTCAGCACGCGCTACCTGCATGTGGAGGGAGGCAACTTCCATGCCAGCTCACAGCAGTGGGGAGCCTTCTACATCCACCTCTGTGAGTGAATGTCTAATCTCACACCTCACAAACGTCTTTGAATAGACATTTTGTTCCTCCACAGACCCATATAGTCCCCATTTTCTATGTTTTCCTCCCCTGATTAAGGTCAGTAATGAACATCAGTGTTTTCCTGTCCTAACTCTCCTAACGTCCTTCATCTTCTGTGTCTTCTGTGTAGTGGATGATGAAGAATCCGAGGGGGAGGAGTTCACCGTGAGGGATGGTTACATCCACTATGGTCAGACAGTGAAGCTTGTGTGCTCAGTCACTGGCATGGCTTTACCGCGACTGGTGGGTCTCTCTGCTCTAACATACCAATACTTACTCCTTAGGCTGATTTATGGTTCTACATCAACTCCACACCGTGGCTGCGCCGTTGCCTCCATGCCATTGTGAACCTTTTTCAGTTGTGCGTCTCACATTCCCTCCGAAATGCTAGTTGGAGCTGCAAACATCATGTTTGAATATAAGCATAGTTTGTTTGGCGGGGGGCACTGTAGTGCAACTGGCTACAACGCCCGTACCACATGTGGGTCCAAGTGGTACCAATTCCAATCATCACAATTCTTTCTTGCTTGCTCAATTTTTACAAATGTCCTTAATCATCAAAAGTAATAAAAATGGCTAAAGATTGTATAAAAATGAAAATCCTGCATTTATTTAAGATAATTTTATTTTTAAGTGTATTTTCAAAATGCAAAACAAAATGTTTTAAGAATCGTTGAAAGCCCAAATTGTAATTGAAATAAAAATATTTTATTAACTGCATAGCCTCACTGTTACCGCTGACCTATTAAAGAGTAGTCCTGTGTCTAACCTCAGGGTGTGGATGTGTCCTCAGGTTATCCGTAAAGTGGACAAACAGACGGCCCTGATGGACGCAGATGACCCAGTGTCGCAGCTGCATAAGTGTGCTTTCTACCTGAAAGATACCGAGAGGATGTACCTGTGTCTTTCCCAGGAGCGCATCATTCAGTTCCAGGTCCGCACTCCATCCTAGCTACCTTGCAACCTTTCAACCACAAATGTTTCTGAGGACTTTAGAACAATTACCTATTTTTTGTACAGCTCGGCCTGTGGAAGGGAGTACCGGTAACATTGCACTAGCTACAAAAAAGCCACTATTCAGGGGAGCGTTTCTCAAAACCATAGTTGCTAACTAAGCAACCCTTGTGGCCAGAAACTGCTGTGTCCAGAATGCAATATTGCATTGATCGTATTCTATGTGACTAATTCAGGCTTCTCAAACCACTTTTAAACTGTCCAGATTGGTGCATAATAAACCAGACTTGACGCAATGATTGAGTGAAAAACTATTCTCTCTTTGTGATTGATTTGTTATATTAGTAGAGCACATTGCACTGGTGTGTGGTCATTGGTCCACTTTAAGCTATGACCAGTGGCATCTTCCTAAAGCTCTCTGCCTTTTTCCAGGCAACCCCTTGCCCCAAAGAGACAAACAAAGAAATGATCAACGATGGAGCATCATGGACAATCATCAGCACAGACAAAGCAGAGTACACCTTCTATGAAGGCATGGGTCCCGTGCCCACATCAGTAACCCCGGTGCCTGTGGTGGAAAGCCTACAGGTAGGTGCCTCTGCTCATAGGCTTTTTTGGTGTACGGTTATAATAGAGTATTACAATCTAATGTTTGTGTAACATTATTCAGAGTCTAGTGTTTGTTTTAACATTGTTTATTCTAATGTTTGCTTAACATTATTTAGAATCCAATGTTTATTTAGAATCTAATGTTTGTTTAACATTATTTAGAATCTAATAATAGTGCAGTAGTATTTTGTGTGTGTTTGTGTGTGTCAGTTACTAATGGTAATGCAGACCTGCCAACCTGTACGCATTTTGCGTAGCATGCTTTTTCACATCAAAGTACTCTGATACGTTTTATTTTTACTTAAAACTACGCAAAAACAAGCAAACACCCAACTTCTCCGGAAAGCTCCCTAGAGCGTGTGAATTAGAATCTCCGCAGATCTTTTTCATACAAGGGTGAGAGAAAGTGACAAGTGACAATGACAGACAGAGCATAGTGATTGGCCTTTCTTTGGCTTCTCTGCTATTTTTGTCTTCTGCCAACGGTGGGTTAAATGAAAGACTTGATGAGGTGAGCTTGCGCTCACTCGAAAATTTGCGTTCCCCCAACGGCGGTTATACAAAACTAAAAAATCTCCACTGAGTGGGATTAGGCCTAATGGTTTGATGTCGTCCTGGAAAGTTATTACTTGTTCACCATTTATTTTGCTTAGCAAAAATTAAACTGATGGTTAAAGTTTGCATAACTGAAATGCTCTCAGGGAGCACAGACATTTCCAAGGCCAAATGTAGCCATTTACAACGAGTCTGAAAGTGGGCCTAGACTAAATATTTTGAGCTGCTTAGTGATGAGTGTTCAATTTGTTTTTTCTTTGGAGCATATCATTCTTCTTGATTATTAGCGCGAGAACAAATAATAGGCCTTCAGATGGAACTTGTGCACCTATCGCTTTAGTTGGGATAATGTTATCATAAGTATAAGTACATATACTCTTTTGATCCTGTGAGGGAAATTTGGTCTCTGCATTTATCCCAATCTGTGAATTAGTGAAACACAGTGAACACACAGTGAGGTGAAGCACACACTAATCCCGGCGCAGTTAGCTGCCTGCAACAACAGCGGCGCTCGGGGAGCAGTGAGGGGTTAGGTGCCTTGCTCAAGGGCACTTCAGCCGTGCCTACTGGTCGGGGTTCGAACCAGCAACCCCTTCGGTTACAAGTCCGAAGCGCTAACCAGTAGGCCACGGCTGCTCTCATTGCAGCCTCACAGATGGCAGAAAGACACCGCCATCTGAAAGAAACTGAGTGCATGTGCAAGTGAAGAGTCTTTAAAAGCAATCAGTAATTTGCATTAGTCAGCAGGGAATATTTAAACATTGAATGTATAAAAAAAAAGGATAGTTAAGGGATATCCTGCACACTGATGACGGCAGATATCCATAAGCCTCTATCTACTCTAGCCTATATTCAGGTAAAATAAATATGTTGGCATAACATGAGGGATACATGTATTTCTTTACAAAATAAATATTTAATAATAATAATAATAATAATGGATTGAAAAGAGGTAATAATGGACCAAACATGATTGAGTAGAGACAACATATCCACATCAGACCCTATCAACACAAGTGTTTTTTATAGGTCAGGATTATTAGGCTCTAAAACAGATCGTCATTATAGACATTATAGAGCTTTCAGGAACACATTGGATCAAATTTAGATCGATATCCGTCATTGAAGATGGGTCGCTATCCAAAATGTATCTTGCGTGTATGGCTATGTCTGTTTTTGGCTGCATGCATCAGGCTTGTGCAAAATTCCAGAATTGAATTGAAACTGGCTCTTAAATTCCAATTAAATTCTTGAATTTCACTTGCATTTCAATTGAGGTAGCAAACAAGAAGCAGAATTGCAATTCGAATTGTGCACAACCCTGGCATGCATGAAGGCCAACGTAAGCATTCTTTTTGTCTCTGCTCGAGGTGCTACTCAAAACATTTCCTCAAGGTTGGCAGGTCTGGTAATGTCATATAAATCTTTTGCAGCTGAATGGTGGCGGAGATGTTGCCATGCTAGAGCTGACTGGTCAGAACTTTACCCCACACCTACGTGTGTGGTTTGGGGACGTTGAGGCTGACACCATGTACAGGTGAGTCGTGTGCTCACCTGTGTGCTATGAGCTGTGTGCAACTCATTGAGCTGGAGAGTCTTACTCCGGGTTCCCACTGGGTCATGGAATTTCTGGAATATCATGGAATTTTGGAAAGTCTATTCCAGACATAAAAAGTTAGGGAATTTGATAATTTTAGGGGCAAAGTCATGGAATACAGGGAATTTTGTTGTACATACACATTCATTTCCAATGTCAAATGTAATTCCACTTAGAATTGGTATATATTTGGTTATTAGCTTTACTGCTTGCTTGAGTAGTTGTGATTAGTCCAACGTTGTTTATTCAATGCCCAATTAATCTTATTCAACTCCCCCTCTAAAAAAGTAAAAGATACGCGTCTGTTCTGAAATCTGTGGTCGGTATATTGTACCCTTCATTATATAGTAATTTTTTGTCAGGGAAAAGTAGTGGAATTTTACATTTCACTTAAGAGTGGGGACCATGCTTTCTGCGGTTCCAAAGCAACCTGCACAACATCCACACCACCATGGCTCAATCTGCTCTTAGTGCACAATGTCATGACTCACAAACACAACAAAATCCTCCATCTTGCAGTTTTATATTCTACCAATAGTCTGATAGGCACATATTTACTCTTTAAGTTGCCTGATAAGTGATTTTGTTCTCACTGTCTTCCCAGGTGTGGTGAGAGTGTCCTTTGCGTAGTGCCTGACATCTCTGCTTTCCGTGAGGGCTGGCGGTGGGTGCGGCAGCCGGTGCAGGTGCCTGTGACGCTGGTCCGCAACGACGGCATCATCTATTCCACGGCTCTGACCTTCACCTACACGCCTGAGCCGGGCCCCCGGCCCCACTGCGGCGCCGCCGGGGCCATCCTGAGGACCTCGTCTTCCTCACCCTCCTCTTCCTCTTCATCATCTTCCTCATCCACAGCAGGCCTTATGCTGCCCTCCAGTACAGACAGCCAGGCAGGCTTCAGCACGGGCAGTGTCTCCTCGTCCTCCTCCGCTATGTCTGTGTCCTAACGCTTGCGCAGGAGAGGTGTGTGTGTGTGTGTGTGTGTGTGTGTGTGTAAACGTGTGTGCGTGCTAGTGGGAGAGGCAAAACTGAAAAAAACTGAAAGCTTTCAGCCTCCACCTCAAACGGTTTCATCACATAAGGCCTTAAGACATACCTACTTGATGCTGAGAGCGCTAAACAGACTGTGTTTCTAGTCGGAGACCTGAAAATGGTGATGCAAGAGGTGCCCTGAGAACTGTTATTGAGAAACAGATTTTTATGGACCAAGCAATACTATTGTTATTATTGTTGTTATTTTTATTGATATTATATATTTTATAAGCTTTAGCTAAGGTACATGTTCATCCATCCTTTGTTTTTTATAACCAGTAGTAATACTTTGTTACCAATTTTTTTTATTTTTGCATTTTATAAGATCTGTCGGGACCTTGACCTCAGAAGGCTTCATAGTAGAATGGAACATTGGTTTCAGCTGCCTTCATTTGTCTAGGTGAGACTGCCCAGTCCCCTTGGCCTTTTTGTCAGATCTTTTTTTTTTTTTTTTTTTTCAAAACATTTATTTTTACAGTGTGTAAATGTTTTTTCACTGGTTTTGATTGAAACCGGGATGTTCTTAACCTGCATTAAGGATGTGAGGGCCCGTGGTTCCTGTCCTGTGTGTTTGAAAACATGAAGTCTCGACACATGAAAGCTTTAACAGTTGCTGCAGATCCTTGGGCAGACAAACGATTGATTTGTGAAACACAAACTGTTGGCTTCTTGACCACATCCAGTCTGTTATATCACGTGTGCCTTTTAGGACTGTTATGGCGGGAAGTCAAGACTTAAATGATATATACAGGTGTCAGTAGGTCATAGGTGTCGGTTAAGACGTTAAGCTTTATGACTCAAATCAACCACTACGTCCAGTATATATACAACTCATTTCTACCCCAGGGGTAGTGTATTCATATTGGGGTGTACACTACAATTTGTGCCCTATCAAACATACAGTAAGTGACCCTATCAAATGTATTGTGTGCTTTCTGAAGAGGTGTGCACTTATTTGACTGCCTTTGTTCAAAATGCCCTTGTTATGACTTCCTCGGCAGTGCACATAATGTATGGAGAAGAAACCTTGTTGACAGGATAGTTCCTTACATTTTGTATTCCATGTTTTTGACCAGTTCTGGTACTGGTATCCTTACACTTATACAAATATGCCAGTATGCTGTGTTCATGTATGCTCATTCTACAGGTCAAATTTTAAGTGTCAGTATTTTTCTTCCAAAGGGCTCACCCTATGTTGTTCTATCTGTGTGATATGCACATATCTGAAATGTCTCTATTGGATATTTCCCCAGGAGGCCTGTATCAAAAATATATTGTAGGTCTTAAGAGTTACTTTAGGTGTTGTGTGCCTAGATGGGTGGAAAATTAATTTTCTTAACCAGTATCAGTTTTGTTATCAAATCATGTATTGTATTGATGCTCACAGTTCCCTGTTGAATCAGAAGATTTGGTCCACATGTTCTACTCATAACGCATAAATCGGGACCCCCCCCCCCCCCCCCCCCCCCTCCCCACAAGATGCCTATGTGACTATAGCATTGGTGCCTCTCTCCTTGCCTCCTGTGGTTGTATGTCTTGGACTGTAACCTCAGTGCCCAATCGTGAGCAATTCACTGTCTTGATTCTGGGACATATTTCTTACATTTCCCACATGAAATAATACAAAAAAAAAACTGAAATGTACATAACAAGTACAAATCATCACCTTCAACAAAAGAAAGAAAACGTGTCTTGGGCAGCCATTACAGTTCATAGTGCCTTGGACTGACGAGGCTTTGCCAAATTCTTGTGAGGCCTGGAGGTGACCCTCAGACAGCTGCGGGGTGCTGGCGTATTTTTGCCTTTTTCAACAATAATAATGGTGCTTTTTGAAGATGTAAAAGGGCAAGTCTGTCACTATGGGAATGGATCACTAAATACTGTAAAAACAAGAAAAATGTGAGAAATACTGCTTTGTGTGTGCTTTCTTAAATGTGATTGATTGAAATGTTTATTGCCCCCTGGCGTAGTGTATCAGTAGATGTTACTTAAGATTGTTACCATCTCTGACATTAATGGCTATACAAGGATACAAGGATACAAGGATACAAGGAAGTTTATTGTCACATGCATATAGTTACTGGAAGTAAGAAATGCAGTGAAATTATGTCTGGTGTCAGCCTATTTGTGCATTAATGGGGGGGGGGGGGTAAAAAGTGCAGTAGAAGAGGGGTTTAGTAGATTAAGTGGCAAGGGCTGCATAAAAAAGGTGGGGGAGGATTGGGATTGGGTGGGGGGCACCAACAAGGAGCACCCAAGAGCAACTATACTACCCACAGCTACAGCATATGGAGAGCAGTAGCGTTCTTGACAATCTAATGCTGAGCAGTTTCAAGCATTTGAAGTGTTCAGGCTTTGGGTGACATCTGTAAAGAGCCACTTATGCAGTATGTAAATGTCAGTCGTGTCACTGTCCTCACATACATGTGTATTTACAATGTTTTTTTCTTCTAATTATTAAAAGAGATGGATTGAGGCAGTGGGAGGAGTGGTTTCCTCCTGATGAGACTATGGTGCTGATTAGCTGGTTGGTCCCATACCCAGTTAGAGAGCGATAAGCCTGAACTTAATAAAGTAAGGTGAAGTTGGGGCCAGGCACCATTATTTAACCCCTCATTTATTAGTCATTACTGTACCAGATAGAGAGAAGGAACAAAGGTTTGAGTGAGTTTTGTGAAACCTGAAGCATGCTGACTGTTGGATGCCTGAAACCTATGTCCGTTGTAAAGCACCATTTCCTTCCCTTCATTAGCAGCAGGCGGGACAAACTGGGCAGTGAAGAGGAATGTCCAGCCTAGCTCTTAAATTGCTCCTGCCGGGTTCTTCCGTCTGGCCTTTCTTCATATATGGTATATCAATCGGGTGCTGATTGGGTCACTCAGAGGTCATAGCTGTGGCTTGGACCTTACCAGCCCGTTCTGGTGTTGGCATGTTTCCACCTGTGCCAGTGGGTGACCAACTGCTGTTTGGTTTTGTTGAGTTTGTAGTGACACCTGTGGCGTTTGCAGTCACACTGCCAGTCACACTGCCAGCTGTATGCTCCTTCTCAAACCATGATCTTAAAGGAAACCGCACTGAAGCTGTACGACAGATACGCAGAGAGCTGGCCTCAGAGCGATGCTTATTATACAATTGCTGCTATGACTTATGCCCAAAAAATGCAAGAAAAAAAGAAAGAAAAGGAACACTATTTTTCTGTTAAGAAAGTTCACAAGCATCCAATAAATTGATTATGACTACAGTAGATGGGACTATATGTCCACTGTAGATGTATACTGCAGCCATCCTGTTAAGACACTTCATCAGAATGGACTTTGTTTCTAGCCGTCTCAATTATGAGGCCAAACTGCTCTGATGCAGTGTAAAGGTGCCTGGCCCAAGGTTACTCGTCCGTACTCATCTGTTGCATTCGTCATGGACGCTTCATCACAAATAAGTGGGTAAACACTGTCATCTTGTCATCTCAAGTTTGTGTCCTCTCCATGTTTGTGCATGACAGTTTGCGGCAGGATTTTGTTAATTTTAAAGAAGCATGCAATGCTCTCAGGAAATGACTTCAGTACTAAGCAAGGTGATGACAGAAGTGACTGATATTAAAAGTGACAGAAAAAGTGATTCTGCGCGAGCTTGCTTCTAATGTCACAAGGGTCATTGACATCTGTTATATTTGTACCTATATGCCATGGACCCATTTGAAAGGGCACCAGCTCAGATGTTCAGTATGATGCCTTCCTGTTTATTATACTATATGTCTTGCTTTTCTCTTTTTTAATCAGCTCATATCCTCAGTGCATTGTTTTCTCAGGAATCTGTTTCTCATCTTTTGCACATCTTTCTCGAGTGACTAGACCATTGTGGAGCTGTGTCTCTAAGACATCAATGTGCATATTTTCTGTTGCCCACTACAGCTAACTACAGCGTTGCAGACAGCTGACAGTCAGCTTACCATACATCTACATATTACACCTTTATTGTCATTGGCTGACTGATGTGTACACAGTGTGCCACAAAGCAGGGCTTATTGATATATCAACGTTTGAGGGACACTGCAGGCTCAACAACTGTAAATCTGTGTTTCTCCAGCAGAGTGAGCCCAAGGGGACACCCCCCACTGCACTGAGAGACACGATTACAGCAGATGCGAGCCATCAATCCGCCAGCCAGTTGATGCTTGATCCTAGAGCTCAGGTCACCGTGATAGAAAAGTCAAGGTTGACATAGATATTACACAGGTTCCAACGGCTCAGAGAATTAGTTAAATGAGTGTAAACAAATTGTTTATTAGAAAGAAGAGAGTTTTCCGGAGATCCAGAAACCAGTTTGTGTTCTATTTCTTTTGAGTAACTATATGCCTAACCAAGATTTCTTAAAACGTGCCATATTTGTTTTTAATAAGTAGTGACTTGAGTGGGGATTAGTATGCTCACATATGTACAATGAGATTAAAATCCCTTTCAGTCGACTCGTTTACAGGCCATCTGTAGCATGATGTATTCATCTTACCATGTTTATGACTCCATACAAAGGACCCACCACACAGATTTTACAGAATGCTACAGAAATTAATTCTATATCATATTTTCTTTTCCTCATTCATATGTACTGTGCAGGCGTTATTATACAATAATATTTTCCATTTCTAAATTTAACCTGATGAGCAATGAGTCTAGTAACACTAGACTCTAATGATGAGCAATGGGTGTAGTAATCCAAAACCAATTAAGACCATTCTTGTGCATAATCTACATGGTTAACAAATTAATCAAACCAAATGAATAAACCATCTATTGTTTGTGTTTTACTGCTTCTATGCTGTGTGATATTCACCTGCCCCTTGTGAAGACTCCAACAAGGTTCAAAGCTCCCCTGTTTTTATCTCTCCCTATTTTTAGACTAAATGGGAGTTGCCAGAGAGAAACTTGAGAATGTTTCTCGAGCTCGATGTGAGAGTAGCAGTCCAATGCTCAGCTATACAAATGGGGCACTACATTTGTTCTTGTAGCCTAAATGTACTGTGTGTGTGTGTGTTCTTGCGTGCGTGTCTGTGTGTGTGTGTGTGTGAGAGAGAGAGTCGTCATTAAATTGAATCTCATGTGTGTGAAAGAAGGAGATACAGAGAGAGAGAGAGAATGATGTCACTGAATTGAATCTAGTGTGTGTGTGTGTGTGTGTGTGTGTTTACACCAATTGAAGGTCAGAGGTCCCACTATTGTGTGTGTGTGTGTGTTTGTGTGCGTTTGTGTGTATGTGTGTGCGCGTGCGCGCACCATACGGTTACACTTCATGTGAGGCATAGGCTATGGTTTTCTTTTTCACAAAGTAAAAAAAGTAACAGATCAAACAGGCCATCTAGAATGCTGCATAATCCACATAGTCTCATTCATTACATACGCTGGACATCACCCATGAAGAATTAGAGAACTGAATTGTGTGCCAATCCGACATAATACTTTCTAAATCTATCAATGCTATATCAAGCTTGCGCTAGACTTTGAGAGTGAAAAAGTGCTATGGTCTTATATTTATCCCGTGCGGGATTACTGTTGCTCGCCCCAGCAGCCTATTGACAGTTCCGCTCAAGTCAAGTGCGTCACCACCGGTCACCAGAGCCGTAGACACAGTTGGGAAAGTAGCCTAACACCGAGGCGGCACAGAATGCGGTCTGTTGCGATGAGGTAACTTTTACCGAAATTACAGTCAACATGCAGCGGTCTCGGATTGGACAGACATCAGTCAGGACAACGTATATTACTATAGCCTATTAAAACGGACTATGGATTTTCAAGGCTTGCTGCGCTGACAAATCAATCTTATGAAAGCGCATGCCAATGCGCTTAACATGTAGTTGGAATAACGTTGGCTATCCATTGCATTTTCGTTTGGATACAAGGAACTTATAAACAAGTTCAATGGAATTGGATCAACCAAATATTGAAGATAACATTTTTGTCAGATATTTTTCCTGTGGGATTAATGTTGGCATTTTTCTGCTTTAATCATTTTTGTATATTTTGCATTACATTACACTTGCGATATATATAATACAACAAAGCTGTTGTATTTGTCGGATCCTAATTTTTCCTATTCTGGAATATGTTTTATCAATTTTGATTTTTCATTGTGTAGGTTTTTGGAAAAGTGCTTCTTTGTGGATTAGAAAGGTGACACTGTGTTTTTCTTGATTTTCACCAATGAGGCAGCGGTTATATTTGAGCATTGATAATTTCAAATTTTCCTTGTAGAATTACTTGTCAATTCTTTCGACTTTTTTTGCCTTTTTTAGTATCCAAAATCGCATAAGCAATTTGCGCACCCTTAGGAGGGCGAATAGCATAGGCCTACATCTGTTTTTTGGATCTCCCACTTTGCCTGAGTGAGAGGAGCTGTTAACCCCAAAGATGCTCCTAATCTCGCTTTCGGTTATCCTTGTCCTGCGTGGATTCCTGATCTGCGCTGCGGAAGGAATACAAGATGACTTTCAAAACGCTGATACAGTCTCCACATTCTATGCGTTCGATGCCACTGGTAAGCACATCGGAGATTATCACATCCCCTTTGATGAAATAATTAATTGAGCACAGGTCAGGTCAGGACTCAAAGTATTTCAACAGCTTTGCCAACTTAAGTGTTACTTAATACCCTGAGTATTCTCAATTGTGCTGCATATGTTTAGGATGAGGGATTTATTCACCTGTTTTCCCGCTGTTAAAATGGCCTTTTTAGATGAGCACCATTGCTGTTTGAGCCCCCCTCGTGATATGTACTTGTCTTCTTAACGGTTGACCCCATCCTCAGATCCTTGCTCTGTGGTTAGCCCACCATGCGAGAGTGAAGCTGACCGCTTCAGCCTGGAGGCCCTGAGGCACATCCACAGAGAGATGGATGATGACCAGGATGGCGGGATAGAGGTGGAGGAGAGTGTGGAGGTAAGATCCTCTAATTGGGTTGAATGGGGACCATGTTACACCAAAGAGAACAATCTGGATTAAACACATTCTTAATAATTGCAGCGTTGCATAATGATTAAGATTATGCAGGCTCCATAATCCCGTGAAGAAAATGCTTACACAGAGTACAAAACCAGTACAGAAAATGGGAGACTCTGAACTGAACTGAACTTTCTCAGGGTTTAACTCTTCTGCAAGGTCTGATGACTAGTGTTTGTGTTTATGGGTTGCTCTGACATCAAAGTGGTGTTGGTGTCACTGGCCAACACTATAATGCAAAACAGCTCTGTGGATAGAAACAGGCTTCAGTGCTTTGCTGGGGCATGTTGATGCATTCCTAAACTGTGTTCCGCCATATCGAAGAGTCCCTCTCTCTCGGCTTGGGTTTCTGTGTCCACTGCCAACGAGACGGCCCTGGGTGGGGCCATGCAGAGGACACTCCACACATGCCGGTCCTCATCACATGGAGGGTCCTGTTTCAGTGCAGATTCCAAGACATACACACACACACACACACACACAAACACACACACACACACACACACACACAGACATTAGGGCCTGGTACTTTCCATGGCTAATAATAAATGAATGAAAAACACAGAAGGTCACAAAGTATTTTTCTTTTATTTGTAGTTCATAATTGAGGATATGCAACAGCAGCAGCAGATCAACAAGCACAGCCACCTGCACAGAGAGGACCAGCACATCACTGTAGAGGAGTTGTGGAGGGGATGGAAATCCTCTGAAGGTAGTGTGTGTGTGTGTGTGTGTGTGTGTGTGTGTGTGTGTGTGTGTGTGTGTGTGTGTGTGTGTGTGTGTGTGTGTGTGTGTGTGTGCGTGCGTGCGTGCGTGCGTGTGCATGTTTGTGTGCGTGTGTGTTGGTTAATAGTGGAAGATACACATTGGCCTTTCTCTTCCTTAGTTCATAACTGGACCCAGGAAGATGTGTTGCGTTGGTTGAGGGAGTTTGTGGAGCTTCCCCAGTACGAGAGAAGTTTCAAGGAGCTGCGTGTGAATGGGAACACCTTACCCAGGTAAGCCTACATACTCACTACATAATTACCTGTTACTATTGATAACTTTTGAGTTACTGTACTACTATAGAGTGACTATTCCCACAGACCTACATACTGTATATGAACTGTGATAAATTCAGACCCCGGCAGTGGTACAGTAGTGCTATGAAAGAAGTGCTTTCTCTTGTGGTTTCTTTGTGTTGTGTTTTCCACTGCTTTCATGGTTCATGCAGTCATTGTCTCTCTGTGTACCATCTCCCCAGGATTGCATCCAATGAACCTTCTTTCATGAGTGCCTATCTGAAGATTCAGGACCAGCAGCACAAACAGAAGCTTAAACTCAAAGCCCTGGATGTGGTTCTGTTTGGACCCCTCACACGTATGCAAATGGCTTGCCCTCAACACTCTCAGAACCATAGTGAACCTCTATGTCTGTCTACCATTAGAAAGCCCATGCCCTGCCAGTGGAAACGATTCCATGAAATAGCACTGAGGCCTCACTGATAGAGCCTTACTATTTTGATGCCCCCTCATAAATATAGACTATGATTGACATGTGGCATTTAAAGACCTGCCATGCTCATGTTTCATACTTACTGTATAAGTGATGTTGTGGATTGGCTGATTTTCACCTAAGCCCCCCTCTTTGATCTTCCAGGCCCACCACATAATTGGATGAAGGACCTGCTGCTTATCGTCTCCGTGGTGATGGGTGTGGGGGGCTGCTGGTTTGCCCAGGTTCAGAATAAGGCCTCCAAGGTGCACATCTCCAAGATGATGAAGGATCTGGAGAGTCTGCAGAGGGCCGAGCTGAGCCTGCGAGAGCTACAGGAACAGTAAGTCCTCCTTGCTTGAAGTTGAGTGGAGGGAGTTTGAAGTTAGTGTCATTATAGTATATTGCACCAACATATGTTCTAATGTATTTGTGTGTGTGTGTGTGTGTGTGTGTGTGTGTGTACCTACCTGTGTGTCTGGGTCAGACTTGAGAGGGCACAGGAGGAGAAACGCACAGTCACGGTGGAGAAGCAGAATCTGGAGGAGAAGATGAGGGACGAGATCCAGGGGGCCCAGGAGGAGGCCAACCGACTCCATCAGCTCAGGCAGGGGGCCGTGAGCGAGCTGAGCCGCCTGCGCTACGCAGAAGAGGAGCTGGAGCAGGCAAGTTGAACTCACCCCACCTGAACACCATAAATATAACCCAGGAATCTCTCGCCTCTCAGTGTGTCAACACAATTATGATCATATTTGATTGAGGGCCATAGTGGCAGACTGTAATGCACAAGAAAACTGTGCTGAGCTCTTTGAAATGACCACCGAACGGTGTGAACGTGGTAAAAAAGCTCAGCACAATTCAGAAAGAACAGGGTCAATATAATTGACGGGCATCAGACAACTGCACAAACATGGCTGGAGGTAGGGGCTTACTCACACATGGTCCTGTTACGCGACAGGTCCGAGGGGCGCTGAAAAAGGCTGAAATGGATATGCAGACCAGTTGGACGGTTCCCGATGCTCTACAACTCTGGCTCCAGCTCACCCATGAGGTGGAGGTCCAGTACTACAACGTCAAGAAGCAAAGCGCTGAGCAGCAACTGGGCATAGCTAAGGATGAGGTATGAGGCCCAAAGGTAGAGGGCTCAGTCACCCTCTTTGGCTTGTACCTACATGACAGTCTGTTGTTGATTTCTACGTGCCACCCACACCCATGAAATATCCATTTGCTACCAGGCTGAGAAGATCAAGAAAAAAAGGAGCTCTGTCCTGGGGACTCTACAAGTGGCGCATGGTTCTTCTCTCGACCAAATTGACCACAAGATCCTCGCGGCCAAGTGAGTTGCCATAATCCGTTTTAGCTTAGTTTACAGGGAAGAAGGTGTTTTGTGCCACCTTATCATTTTCAGGTTTAAAAGGGTTTGTCTGCCATATGGCTGATAGCAGGTAGACTGGCTCCATCATACTGTTGCTCTCAACTCAGTTTTCATTGAGATTACGGTCTGGAAATCCTGGGATGTGCACTTAGTGAATAGGTCTGGCTGTACCAAGCTAAATGATAGATCAATACTTTGTAGCAGGAAAGGTCCTAAATATTAGGACCAGTGATGTTTTTAAGCGATGCCATGTGTGTTATGGCTACTGTACTTCACCCAGGTGGGTGCTACACATTGGTGAGGGTTGAGGTGAGGTTCTCCCCTTCACTGTAAAGTACAACCCTAAAACAAAAAAAGTTGGGATGTTGTGTAAAATGCAAATAAAAACAGAATGTGGTAATATACAAGTTTTGTAAACCCATATTTAGCAGCAAAAAGGACATAGACAACATATCAAATGTTGAAATTGAAAATTTGGACTATTACATGGAAAATATATGTTAATTTGGAATGTGATGCCAGCAACATGTTTCAAAAAAAGTTGAGACGGGAACATGTTTACCACTGTGCTACTTCACCTCTTCATTTAACAAAATTATGTAAATGTTTAGGAACTGAGGAGACCATTTGCTACAGTTAAATGTTGTCCCATTTCTCCCCAATATAGGATTTCAGCTGTGCAACAGTAAGGAGTATTCTTAGTCATGTTTTTCATTCCGTTATGCACCTAATTTGACAAATCTGGACAGCAGACAGGCCACCTTAGCATATGGACTCTTTCTCTATGGCACAATACTATTTAGATATGTGCAGAATTCATTTTGCCATTTTTTCCTGAAATATTCAAGGTCTTCCCTGAAAAAGACATTGCCTGGAATGCAGTATATGTTGCTCAAAACCTGTATACATCATTCAGATTTGATTGTGCTAAATGTGCAAGATTCCCGTGGTGTAGGCACTAATGCTCCTCCACACCGTCATAGATGTTGGATTTCGAACTGAGCACTAAAACAGGTTGGATACTTGGATACCTTTGGCCCAGATGAGTCCATGATTTCCAAAAAGAATGGCAAATTTTGATTGGTCTAACCACAGGACCTTTTTCCATGTTACCTCAGTCCATTTTAAACATGCTCAGGTCCAGATAAGACGGTGGTATATTCTGTATCATGTCTCAATACAATTTTGTCTGTTTTGGCTGTTACAATTTTGGCTGCAGTTTTTGAACTGAGTATCAAACTGTGCACATAGACAATGGTTATCAGAGTTTTCCCTGAGCCCATACAATGACAGGTCTGGAAACAGGTCTGGTGATGATGCAGTGCCATATGAGGTCTAAAAGACCACAGCCACCCAATTTGTTTTTCAGCTCTTTCCCTTGTTTGCAAAGATTTCTCTGGATTCTCTGAAGGTTTTAATAATATTATGTCCTGCAGATGATGAACTCCCCAAATAATTCACAATTTATGTTAAGAAGGATCAAAATTGCATTATTTCATCATTTGTGCACACCGGTTTACACAGAGTGATGAATACCCCTACATATTTACCTCTAAGAGACCCTGTCTCTCTGGGATGCTCTTTTTCATTCCCAATCGTGTTGCCAGTTACCCTAATTGGTTGTGAAACATTCCGGTAACACTTTACTTGACGGGTGAGTTCATAACACATTCATAGCGGCTGTCATAAACTGCACATAAAGCATTCATGACTGTTTCATGAGACATGACTCAACATTCATACCAAACCTTTCATGAATATGGAAGACAGAACGACGGCAACTTGTCAAAATAAAAGTCCAACAATCGCAAAGCAGCATTGCCGTTTTTCTCTCCAGCTTTTGTAAATATTTCATCAATATCTTATGAAGTCTGCATCGAATGTTACTTTACTATACAAGTTGTGAAGTATTCTTAATCACTTAGTTTAACACTGGGAGGTAAACTAGCCTACATTCAGCTGACCCGTATTTGTGTAACCTGGAACGGTTGGACATTCCCAGTAGCAAAAGATGAGAAATAATCTGCGAAGGTTACATCATAAAACAAATACATTTTTATGAAACAAAAATTATTTGCTTGACTATGTTCTGTCACTTTGGCACTCGAGTAGCCCATTGACTCAGATGTGATGTGATCAGGTAAGAGGTTTGGAACAAAAAACGGCAATGCTGCTTTGCAATTGTTGGACTGTTATTTTGACAAGTTGTCGTCGTTCTGTCTTCCATATTCATGAAAGGTTTGGTACGAATGTTGAGTCATGTCTCATGAAACAGTCATGAATGCTTTATGTGCAGTTTATGACAGCTGCTATGAATGTGTTATGAACTCACCCGTCAAGAAAAGTGTTACCAACATTCCTCCTTTTGTTTTCTTTATCATTACACAACTTTTCCAGCATTTGTTATCCCGTCCCAACTCTTTTTGAAACATGTTGCTGGTATCAAATTCATAATTAACATATATTTTCCATGAAATAGTAAAATTGGTCATTTTCAACATTTGATATGTTGTCTGTGTCCTTTTTGCAACTAAATATGAGTTTAAGAGATTTGCAGATGATTACATTCTGTTTTTATTCACATTTTACGCAACATCCCAACTTTTTCTGTTTTGGGGTTGTTCTTTGGATGTCTTCAAAAGTGCTTTATAAAGTAAATAAAATGTATTGTTGTTGTTGTTGTTGCTTCAGAGCTAGGACTCTCAGTGTGGTCCAGTTCTCCAAAAGGCCGCTCAGTGTTCCTGAACGAGTTTTATTCCTTGTGGATGGACTAGTTCTTTTGTGTCTCAGCTGACTGTGCCATGTGCCACAGGAACGCCCTGGGGGAGGTCACCGCCTGTCTGAGGGAACGTCTCCACAGATGGCAGCAGATTGAGCGGTTGTGTGGGTTCCCTGTAATGAATAACCCAGGTCTGCCCAGCCTGACTGCCAACCTTTACTCAGATACTAATTGGCTGATGATGTCCCGTGTCTCTTACTCTGTGCCAGCGGGAGAAGCAGAGTTAGAGGAGGACCTACCACCCATGATGGCGCAGATACCAGGTGTGTGCTGACTCCCAAAGCATTTGTCTGGCACAAATAACAACACATTGCTCCAGATTATTTTGTTCCTTGTCTTTTTAGTCAGTTTGATATATGTAACTGCTGATGTGGTAATGGACTTAGTGGTTTTGTCAACTTTATCCCGCTACTCTTCCACAGTGGCTCCTATGAAGCGATCCCCACGGGCTATGGTTCGTCCGCGCCGGACAGGGCACATTGTTCAGCCTCCTGTAATGCTTCCACCTGACCCTGACCTGATTCCCATCCGAGCCCCGCTCTCCTGTTATGGAGACGATGAAGAGGAACATATACATTATATTGCACAACTGACTAAACCGTATGTTTCATGCAATTGTGGTAATACTTTTTATCCATTATTGTGCATGATTGCAGGACTAAAAAATACTTCTCCATCTGTGTATTTTTAAAACAGGGAATATCTGGAGACATCATCGGACACAGATTCAATGGGATCCTCTGTTGGCAGGATTTTTACAGGCTCTGCTCTGGACACGCCCAGCAGGAGACTACTTCGCGATGATGTGGACATGTTCTCAGACAGCACGTCATGGAAAGTTCCCAAAGAGGAACAGGAGGACAGCAACCCCAAACGGTCGTCCAGAGAGGAGCTTGATGAGTCCTTAAAAATGGGCCCCTGGAAAGTTCTGAGAGACGACCATGGTGTAATGACCGAGACACCAAAGCGGAAGACTTCTCAGGAGGAGCTTGATCTTGCCTCTGTGGATTTGCAAACAAGGGTGGGTGTAAAGGAGGAGCCAGAGAGTGTAACGGAGTTCACCACAAGAAAGATTGGGTGGGAGAAGCTGGATACTTCAATGGATGCTTCCATTTGGAAGAAAGCTGAGGAGAAAGCAGACAGTTCTGAAGATACACATGTTGGAATGATACCAAGAGGGCATCAGGAGAATGTCAGTGACAGTCAAAAAGGCAAGGTGCTCAGAGAAAGGAAAGAGATTGTAGGGGACACTGGGTTCAGGAAGACTTCAAGGGAAGAGCTGGATGTTGGTGTGGACCCTCCGAGGGGCAAAATGTTTAGCGAAAGAAAGGATCCCTGCATAGACGTCTCCTCAAGAAAATCATCCAGAGATGAGCTTGATAACTATTCAGACAGCCATTTTGGAAAGATATTTAGAGAGCCTGAGATTTCCTTTGAGGCAGCCTCGAGAAAACCTCCCAGGGATGATTCTGATGTGCTCAGTGCTCAGAGACGACGGACATTCAGAGATAAGAGGGATTTTTCCTTGGATGCAGCCACCACGAGGAAGATCTCTAGAGATGAGTTTGACTTTGCCACTGAGAGCCAAAGAAGGAGGACTTTCCGGGACTTCCGAATTGACAATTCCATCGACACACCCACTGGAAAAATACCATGGGATAGAGTGGACTACCTGGTGGATCCACGTCGCATTTCCCGCGAGGAGCATGTAGCCATGGACATTGGCCGCTTTGGTCAGCCTGACATAACCGTGAGCTCCTTGAAGATGTGGAAGCCGCCGCCTGATCCCCTGAGCATGTTGGTGTACGACGGTATCCTGGAGAAAGCCTACCCCGCCAGTATGGCTACTCCCGGCACCGCTGACTTCCCCTCACCCCTGCATGAGCTACCACAAGGCATGGTGGGAATGGAGGGTGCAGCCAACCTGACTCCTCACCGCTCCCCAAACGCCTCGCCCCCTGAATCCAGGAGCGGCAGCCGAGAGAAGACCAGGAAGTCCTCCAAGCTCAAGAGCCTGTTCCAGAAGAAGAAGAAGGACACCAGGTCCTCTTCTCCTGATGGGACGGTGGGCAGTCTGCAGAGGATGTGACTAGCGGTCGGCAAACACAAAAACATTTCCAAAGCCAAAGGCTGGCAGAAGTTGAGACAGGTGTTAGGCAGACCTGCAGAGTCTGACTGATGCTGTTCTTCATGTACTGCTAGCTTTCGGGACAGTCCCCTAGACAGCCGCAAATATCATCCAGATGGAAATGCACATCCATCTGGATTAATGGTGGGTCCCACAGGGCTGAAATAACAAGTGAAGTTCAAATGGACTGACAGATGGGCACAGGCTGAACTGATCATTTGTGTTTGCCGATTACAGGTTACGAACTCTCAGATGAGTTTTTTATTTATTTTGTGAACGTTAGTTTGAACATTCTGGTCGAATGAGTTCCATTATGCAGGTTCAGAGGCACTGAAGTGTGGTCCCAATGAAACAATGATTGCTTATTGACATGGCTAGAGCTGTGAGGGTGACGCAACGCCTCAAACAAGAGGACTACCATGGCCTCAATGACGGGTTTCACTATAATAATGATGCTTGTCAGGGTTTTGAGGTGTTATTGGATTATGCCGTTTTAAGATGAACATGTTTAGAGTTGAATGTCTTAATGCCTTTTCTAACACTGTTTGATATCTATAGAACGTTTAATGCTCAAATGTGAGGCTTCAATGTGAGAATGCTTTCAAAAATAATGAAATGAAGAGTAATGGAAGTTTTTATCTATTAAATAAGAACACACAAGGTACAGGACAAATGAGCAAACAAAAAAGAATTTGGTGAGACCTCTGTCTTTAAAACAGCATCAATTTGCCAATAGGTATAATTGTATTGAATACTTTGGATAAATTGCCACAATTCTTTAATGGATTAATCATGTCTTAATTCTTTCTGTGTCTTAATTCTTTCTGCAATAATAATTACTTTTAAAAACGTATTTTCTTTAACAACAAAAATGTCTCACTGGGACACCTCATTATTTTCAAAAAAGAGTGTTTGGAAATGTAAAATGTGTAGATCTGAAATCTAAAATGTTAAATATAACATTGACGTATTAATACTAATAGGAACTGTGTAGAGAGGTGTTCTGTGAAACAATGAAAGTGCCAATATAACTGCCTCCGACTCCCCTGACTCTGCCTTATGCACACAGATCTCTTTTGACCCATTTTTGTGAGATTAATGTAGGAGAGACAATATTTAGGAATATTGTAATTGTTTACAGACTTAGTAGACCTGTGGATTTTACATTGACCATCATATTCATACATGATCATGTTTTCCATGATCAAAACAATTGTTAATTATAAAAATACGTCATGGTTGAAGCACTTTACATTGCAAACTGAACGCTCTTATGTGCCAGATAACTGCATACAAAATGAACTGTATTCAACTGCAATCTGTATGTAACATATAAAAAGGTTGTTAGACCTTTTAACCGTTTCTAAGATGGAACAGACACATGGCATGACATCCAGACCTTTTAAACATGCAACTTTCATTGTGGCCAATGGTGTCGCCAAAATGTAAAATAAAATAAACATGTCTTCTTCACACTCTTGTTACATCCATCTTGTGTGAAGTGAATTCATACATGTAAATACATACAATCCTCACCATCTATAAAGATTATTTTGTAATTTTGACGGTCGTTGTTTGTTGGTATAGTAGTTGACATGCTGGAGTTGTTCAGTATAACCCGTATGTGTCTGGAGCACTGTAAGGGACCAAGGCATTGAGACATGAGGACACAGGTGGGGTTTTATTACCCAAAAATATTGAAAAATTAAAAAAAAAAAAAATAATAATAACTAGGCCTTAAAAAAGAGGTCAATAAAATATAACTGAATATAAGGTTTAATTCATAGACATGTAACATAATGTTAACTGAACAAAAAACTGACCATCCACAAATACACAGAAGGGAACATATATAGTGACTTGGCCAAACCAAATAACAAAGAAGGGGTAAACAAAACTAACACTCGACAACATATTCAGAGCAGAAACTAACTAAAGACAAAATCGCTCCCTGGCATATGGTGAGACATGGTATGGCCTAACGAGCCGGCTCCAGGATATAGGTCTCCTCAGCCCTCAGTCACTCATTTCGCCAACCAGGAAGGGACCACCACAAACAGTCAAGGTAACAACTCAACAAAAAAACATGTGGTTAGTGCACTCCCTGTAAATCAATGTAAAGTTAAAGCAAAATAAACTAAATCAAAGAAATTGTGTTTTGTGTATTGTGTTTGTTATTTGGCTATCATAGTTTAGATGACTGTAAATAATAATCAGTGCAACAAACTAAAGAGGTGAAATAATAAAACGGTAATTACATGTTTATAAATCGGGTGATGTTACCCTGTGAGGCTGTGGCCATCAGAGAACTCATGAAGCACCTGGTCCATTAGCCTCTGGTAACTTTCTGGAGCTCCATGAAAGCCAAATGGGAGCACTGTGAAGTGGAATAGGCCCCATGGAGTCTGGAAGGCAGTCTGCTCTCTGGATTGCTCCAGTTGTACTTGCCAGTACCCTTTGCTAAGATCTAATGTTGTCAGGAATTTTCCCAGCCGTTCAAGCAGGTCATCAATCCTTGGTGTTGGATAGGAGTCAAACTGAGAAACTGATTTCAAGTACCTGAAATCAATACAGAATCTTATGCTGCCAGCCTTTTTCGGTACAAGGACTACCGGGTTGCACCATTCACTCTTTAAAGCCTCGATGATACCCTGGGACTGCATCAGATCCACCTCCTCCTTCAGTGCGGTCAGCAGGTGCTCAGGGATCCTGTAACTGAGTCGTCTCACAGAAGCAACTTCCTTAAGGACATTATCATGTTCAACAAGGTCAGTCCTCCCAGGGTTCCCCTGGAATACAAGATTACAGATAGCCCTCACCTGCTGCTGTCTGTCTTCAGAGAGATGGCTGAGATCGAAGTCGGCTGGAACACCTTCAGAAGGTAAGTATTTCTCATCAACTTTCTCCTCTTCCAAAATGCTTCTGACGAGCATCACCTCTGTTTTCTTTTCCTTCAGGAGGTTCACATGCAGTACTTTATTGGAATGTGACTGACCTGTGGTTGATATCCGGTAGGTGGTAGGTTTTTTTCTGGACCTCAAATGGTCCTTGCCACTTTGCCAAAAGCTTGTTGTCATCACTGGGGAGAAGCACTAGCACCTTCTGTCCAGCGCTGAAGGATCTCTGGCGGGCTGACTGATCATACCAGGACTTCTGCTGTTTCTGGGCCTCTGCCATGTGTGACTGGGCAAGCTCGCTCATTTTCTCCAATCGGTCTCTTATCTGCACAAGATAGGATACCACATTAACAGAATCCCCTCTCCCTTAGTCTCCCTCCAAACCCTCTCTCAGCGGAGAAAGAGGGCCTCTGACATCATGCCCACAAAGAAGTTCAAACAGAGAGAAACCAGTGGTGGCTTGGGGTACTTCCCTGTATGCAAATAAAATATATGGCAGCCAGAGATCCCAGTCTGTACCACTGCTGTTCACAAACGTTTACAGCATTTGCGTCAGCATCTTGTTGAAATGTTCTGTCAGCCCATCTTCTCTGCCTACGAGTTTTACGAGAATTCACAGGCCTTGCCTCGTTGCTGTAGAATGGCAAGGTACTGAGGATCTCCAGGTGCTCGTTAGACTTCTTAGCCTGCCCCCTAGTGACACCAGCATAGCATTTTCTGGTCTTGTCTGATTCAAACAAATCAAAAAGTACTGGGAGATCTTGTCCTAGCACAACAGGATAAGGCAATTTATCAGCAACCACAATGTTCAAGAGACATGTTTGGTTGTCAACTTTGATATACATACATGTCCGCAGTTGAATAACTCTTCTCATCACCATGCACACAACATATAGGGATGGCATCTCTGGTGCTGATAAGATTGGTTGGTACAAACTTCCTGTGCACAAGTGTCTGATCACTCCCGATATCTATTAAAGCTTTGAGAGCAGTTCCATTAACTTCAACATCAGCCATCTTTACAGCCTGGTCATTCTTGGAAAAAACATCCACATGAGGGCATGGTACAACACACATTTGAGTCAATTTTGCTGTATTTTTAGGGCACATGGGTTTTGTATGGCCTTCTGTTCCACATAGATAGCAGATTGATTTTCTACCTGAGGGCTGCGGTGGCCTGCTAACCGGCTGGTTCTCCCCAGTGGGAGCCTTACCCCTGCTGGGCTCTGGCTTTAATGGGTACTGCTGTTGTGGGTTGATACTGCTGAGGGAGTTTACGGCTGTCTCTTGAGGTCTTCCATGAGTTGTAGCTCCATGGCTGTCCTTTTCTCCGGGCCGCCACAAACACATCTGCTAGTTTAGCAGCCTCCATGGTTGTGTTCTCTGATCCAAATCTGCAGCTCAGGGGACACCATTCTCAAGTATTGCTCCAGCATGATTATTTCTTCAATTTCTTGTGTCGTTTTACCTTTTGGCTGGATCCACTTTCCATAAAGCTCCTTGAGTCTTGCATACAATTCATTTGGGCTCTTGTCAGGGCTCACCTCTAAGGAACCGAATCTTTGCCTGTAGGTCTCAGGGTTAATGTCATACTTAGAGAGAATTGCACCTTTAACCCTGTCATAACCAAGAGAGTCATCAATGTCCATATGCACATAAGCACTTCTAGCTTTACCAGTTAGCAATGACATTAAATGAAAAACTCAGTCTGGCTTCTGCCATCTGCAGGCAACAGCAATACGTTCAAATGCAATGAGAAAGTGTTCAATACTGTTATTGTTGGTAAATTTCTCAAATCTACGCACATGGTGTGGATGGACCTGACCTGCTGTCATCATAGTTGGATCAGTCATGGCAGTGGGCTCCATTTGGGTTCGAGAATGAGGTTTGCCGGGTGGAAAGGCCTCCAGATCTAGATCAGCATCTGGCGGCTCTGGCAATGGGAATGTTCAGGTTTGTACCTCTAACTGCAGCATCTGAAATTGATGTTGAAGTGTTTTAAACCGCTGTTCTTGTCTTGCAGTTGCTATCTTCTGCTTCTCATCTCAGGCCTCCTGCTGTCCCATGTGTGCTTGGAGAATGGCTGGCAGGTCAGACAGAGTTGGCTCCTTTTCTTTATCCTCAGTGTCTTCCATTCCAGAAGCTCCATTGTCTCCCTCTTGTTGGGGAATAACAGCAAAAATTTAAGAAGAAAAAAAGAAAATAAAAAACTCTGTGGCCATCACTGTAAAATGTAAATGTAAATCAGGTTTATAGGCCAAATATACTTGCATATACAAGGAATTTGGTCTCTGCATTTATCCTATCGGTGAATTAGTGAAAGACACAGAGCACACAGTGAACACACAGTGAGGTGAAGCACACACTAACCCGGAGCAATGAGCTGCCTTGCTACAGTGGCACTTAGGGAGCAGTGAGGTGCCTTGCTCAAAGGCACTTCAGCCGTGGATGTGGGCATGAGAGAGCAGTGCTCAACCACTTTCCCCACCCACATTTTTCCTACTGGTCAGGGATTGTTTCGGTTTCAAGCCCGAAGCCCTAACCATTAGGCCACGTCTGCCCCAATGATCCCAACCACTGCCACCAATTATAAGGGACCAAGGCAGTGAGGCAAGAGGACACAAGAGCTTGTTTGTTCAAAGGTGAGGTTTTATTACCTAAAATATTGGAAAATGAAACGAAGACCAAAATGAATAACTAGGCCTTTAAAAGAGGTCAACAAAATATAACTGAATATAAGTTTAAATTCATAGACATGGAACACAAAGGTAACTGAACAAAAAACTGACCTGAAAAAGACACAGAAGAGAACAGATGTAGTGACTTAGAGAGGTAGAGCCACACCAAAATAACAAAGAAGGGGTAAACAAAACTAACACTTGACTTGACAACACATTCAGAGCAGAAACTAAAGACAAAATTCCCCTTTATGCAGACCAGAGGCAGTGACTGTTCCATTGAAGTCTATTGCCATAGCTTCAATGCTGCATAGACCGAATTTCACCACATATGCTAAGATCTTGATGCTATAGAGTTAGGAATGTGAGTTTTAGGCACATTTTCATGATCCTCAAACCCTTCTGACCATTTCAGGTACATAGTTAGCATTTTTGAGCATTCCAGTCTGGAGAAAATCAACCTTATATCAGGTGTGCGCCTGTTATTTATTCTGCTGCTGTTGGCTGGTTGCTACGTACACTCCTCAATACTGTATGTCAACGACACATCTCTTTATGCAGACAGGACTCAATCCCCATTTCTCGCCCACAGACATGAACTACGGAGTTTCCCGGGAGAAATAACAAAACGGGAGGTGACCTTGAAATACGGGAGAAACCCAGGAAAAACGGGAGTGTTGACAGGTATGCCATATAAGGTCTTCTCAGGCAAATCTTAATAAAAGAGAACACTGACAGTCGTCAGTGGAGGCTAAATGCAAGTAAACGCAGTTTATCCACCTCTGAAATTTCAGAAATAGAGTTTATCCACCTCTCAAAAGAGTTTATTCACCAACATTGCAACGTTTAACATTCAGAAAGCACACTGTATTATCCACATTCCCAATATGTACAACACTCTACATTTAATACCACTGGTAGTTTTATAAATATTGGACAATAACCTCCACCATCATCAAACATGTTCTGAATGCCTTTTTAAAAAAATATGTTACCGCACGGCAGTCCACCTCACCGAGATCACAGAATTCATAGTTTACCCACCTCTTATTTTACCACTACATCCTTGCTGACAGTGCAACCTTGCAACTGTGCAACTTGTGCTAAGAGTTGTAGGCTCCTTGGCAGAGACAGTGATATATGTATATACAGTGGGCAGTGCTTCGATTTGGCCAGCTTCACTCGCGGTCCGCGCGTGGGATCACGCGGTATCACGCGACTTTAATTTGTATTTTTCCAGTGAGACGCTGCAACAACCCAAACAACCGGTAGATGGCTCAAGTGAGCAGGGTGTCTCGTAAAAAGAAATGGAGCCTGGAAAACCCTACACAGACTTCACTACAGACTTTAGCAGACTGGTTTAGAAATAATGTAATAGCCAGAAATATGCCTGCTCTGCCCTAATAAAGAAATATTTGGTTAACTGCGAGTGAATCCCGTTTGCAGCCGTAGAGACGCAGGACAAATGAAACATTCTGGTTTTCTCCGAGTGCAACGATGATAGACAGACATCATTTGGACAAAATATAGAGTATTAACCTCCGTTGCTCAGCCAAATGCCTTCCTGTTACGTCCTGTTATCACGGAGTTACAGGCGATAAACGATTTTTGATGGTCACAAGTTTACTTCATTAGGGACTGTTCGTTATTTATTTAAGGGGCTACCAGAGGAGTTTTGGGAGCATTAGTCCAAAAAGACGTGACCCTCCCTCGCCAGCAATACATTTTTCTATGACCCTCCAAAGTGATTATGAAAAAATCACTGTCAACTTTTTCGGGTTTGTCGCCTACTGTATTTTAACGTTTTCACATATTTGGCCATAAGCCGTTTATCATAGGCTATCACGAAACCAAACTACAAAGGCGAACACTTTAACAGGGGGAATTAATTGGGCATGAATCATGCTGAACGCTATTTCGCTACCTTAGAATAATAAGGTTCTATCTGCGTTTTGAGTAGGTACAACCGGGACGATTGAAACGGGGACGAATGAAACATTCCGGTTTTCTCCGAGTGCAACGATGATAGACAGTTTGGACAAAACATGGAGCATATTAACCTCCGTTGCTCAGCCAAATGCCTTCCTGTTACGTCCTGGTATCACGGAGTTACAAGCGATAAACGATTTTTGATGGTCAAGTTTACTTCATTAGACTGCCGTGAGAGAAGCGGGTTCTGTGTTTCGTTCATGTCAGTGACTGACGCGAGAGAAGCGGGGTCTGTGTTGTGTTGTGTTGCGTTGCGTTAATTTATTTTCATTGGGCATACCGTGCCGTGCCGTCCACAGCTCTTCAGTTCTGACAAAGCCAAAATTACTCCTTTTGAAACAATGAGTGCAGGAAGCGCGTTTGTATGGTTATATTGCTTGACGGGGGGGTCCCAAGCAGCTTTCAGCCATAAGGCTACTTTGAGAACATTTCAATTCACCCGACACTAATATTCAAAATGTTGAAAACTATTTCGGCATAGCCTATAAAGCAGTTTAATTAAATGGAATGTTAGTTGTAAACAAACGAGCTACTTGGTGAGGCTTGGCCTCACAGATGCGCTCGTGCCTTACATGGCAGGAAAAATCTTCATGATAGGCCTATTAACTAACCACCCGATTCACGTTGGCTGGGGGGAAGGGGGGCCATCAGACAATTGTGCCCAGTTAATCCGGCCCTTCCCCCAAAAAATCACACCTTCCCACCTCTGACAGCTTAAAAGAAGTCAAGATGATTCCTTACTCACAGACCTATTCACAAACCTGCGGTTTTGAAATCCTATGCAGCTACAGGAGCTTCCAATCGCGAGGAAGCAATTTTGCATTGTAGGCATAACTAACATGCAATAACGCCGCCAACAACAACCAAAACTAAGCTAATCATTGTCAACATGTAAATTAAATGTAACATTAGTGTGAATCAAATTAAAATGTTCTCTTTTGCAAACGTAGGCATAGTAACAGAATAATTTAATAATGTTACAAAGATACTACATCAATCCGTATGTTTCATTGGGCTACTAGGCTATTTGTTTTGCCTTGATTCATTTAGGCTAGGCCTTTTTATTCAGGGTATTGGAACAATACCTTTAAATGTATTCACAAATAATTTTAAGGCTAAAAGTAGCTCCTAACTGGCGAATTTAGGAGCAACTCCTAAAAATAATGGGCGTGTCACTCCTAACTTCAGGACTCCTAATTTTTTCACAAAAAGTAATTCACGAAGCATTTTAGACCTAAATGTAGCACCTAAGTCTGGGACAGCTTAAGTCGAGAGGACTCCTAACTCACTAAGACCTATTCATAAACAGCTTTTTTGTGGCATTTTACGTTGCAATGTTTTGAAATAGCCTATGCGCAACAGGAGCTTCCAATCGCAAGGGAACAATTTTGCATTCATAAAAGGGATGCAATAACGCCACCAACAACAACCAAAACTACTCATTGTTAACATGTAAATGAAATGTAACGTTTCATTGTGAATCAAATTAAAATGTTCTCCTCTTTGCAAACGTAGCCTAGGGATATGGTGACAGATACATTTAATAATGTTGCAAAGGTAGGCTACTGCATCAATCCATAGGCCCATGTTTCATTAGGCTACTAAGCTATTTGTTTTGCCTTACTCTTTATTCATTTAGGCTAGGCCTTTTTATTCAGTTATTAATCATCTTCCGTCCTTCGCACTACTTGTGTAGCGCACGCATTCTCCGACCTGTCACCTGTCAGTCATCAATCAAGGTGGTCACTTCAGTCAAGCTCGTGCATGAGTAATGACGTCACCCATAGCCACGAAGACTCACTCCTAGTTTAGGAGTTGTCTGAAAGGCTTTGTGAATAACTTTTAAGAGAAAACTCCAATCTAAAATCTTTAAGTGCGATTTAGGAGTAGCCTACTCCTAGTAGTAAGATAAAAGCCTTTGTGAATAGCCTACGGCCCCAGTTATTCATCATGTTCCGTCCTTGTGTAGCGCACGCATTCTGAGACCTGTCACTCATCATCGTAAGGGAGGTGTTTGGAATCATGCCCGCGTTACAATCGTCAGCCAATCAGCCAATCAAGGTGGTCTCGCTTGCCCATTTACCCAAATTAATGGTCGAATATTACTGATGATCATTGTTATTTAAGAACATGCAGTGTGCGTAGGGTACCAAAACATCTTGCTCGTAAAAAAGCATCATAACGCACATTCTGGCGGGTCTGTTATTTACTGTAGGCTGCGCAAACCACATGCCTTTATTTTGGGCAAGCCTGCATTAATTCATTCATTCAACCTTTATTTATTATCGGAGGGTCATTGAGGGAAGCCCTCATTTTCAATGAAGCCGAAATTACAGAAGCGAAGCAAAGCGCTCCACAAACAAGACAACATTCGAGGCCTTCTGTTGAAGAATTTTATATAAAGCCTGCGCTGACAGTAATCCTCCTGCCCCTGATAGGCCTACCACAGCTGTGGATAGTGTGGAGTGTTCAAGTAATAAAACAATCCAATGTGTGTCTCAATTGTCCCCCGCTGACCACCTCACACATTTCTCTAGATTTTGCAACGAACTTACATGACACAATGCCATAAAATATGCCAGTTTTAGGACACAGAATAATGTTTGTAATGATACCAGGTAGGCCAGGTATTGTCGAAGGTGCATGGTGAAGTGAAATTCTTACTTTGGAAAACAAACATTTGCCGATATCATCGCCGATCATCAGAATATTACAGATTCTGTGTTCTGGACTGTAGGTAACTTGTTAAGCCAGTGGTTCTCAAACTTTTATTTCATTCCCCACTTTGATCAAGGGGCATGACTGATGATAGTGGAGATAACGTGTTATCCCGAGGCTTTTGCAAGTAAGCATCTTCGACGGTAGTCTATTAAAAATATAAGTTTTCGATGTCCCAAACGGAGAGCCATACTTTATTGTTTTTAACGATCTCTATGTTACTCACAAAAATGTAGGCATGGGGACATGATGAAGTAGGTTATCCAACTGTCGTGTGTTAAATTATTGTGATTACGAGCCAGTGGTTTTCAAACATTATGCGTGACTCAGACATCTAACTAAATGCAACAGGCTCATATCGTCCTCGCATTCGCAAAATGAGGACCAGTGTTTTGTCAAATTGCAAATAGCTATTCGTTTTAACTATTTTTTTACAAAAAGCACTTCATACTATCTTAATCTTGGAATATGGGGAGGGAAGTGGCGCGTCTGCAGTCAGCCAAATATGAATGTAATTCTGCGGCATAAAGCAGATGTAATTGTTTATTGTACAGAAAAATAAAAATGACATGTCAAGCAGTCAATTGACTACATTGCAGTCAAGAAGTAGGCCAAATTAATTTACGAAACCAAAACGTGGGTCATAGTTGTCTAAGCCTCTATTGCGTAGCCTGTTAAAAACGTAGCCAGATAGTATTAAATCGGCAACAACATTGTTTTCTGCAGAAGCCTACCCAAGGCTACAGATTAATTCTGAACAGTTATTTCTCTACTGGCTCAATTATCACACCACTGTTTTGATTTGCGTAGTTGCGTTAACCCCAACACTGACAATAATGTAGACAGCAAATTTCGATTTTCGTGTAGTCAAGCCTTAAGCCATACCCAAGTAGCCTAAATCGAGGTAATGTTTAATTATACCTGATTTATTTTGTTATTGAATTCGTAGGCTGGGATTACTCTCGGCAACAATTATGTAAGGGACGGCAGGCAGAGCGATGTACAGTGGCAGAGCGACGCACAGTGGCTGAAAGTGGTACTAAAGCTTCACGCAGCTTCACGCCGCGTAATGCGCGAATGAAGTGGTCATTTGAAAGCGATGCCCACTGTATTTTTTACATTCAGAGTAGTTATTATTAGTATTACATAACAGATTATAGGAACATTTATATTTTTAGAGATTCAGCATAGCCATGTTCATAGCAGTTCTGAAATGGTGAATATTGGGTCTTTTTGCTGAACTGTTGCCGTGTGTAGATGCACAGTAGCCCTCTCTGACTGGAAGACCACACTGACTTCCTGTAGTTCACACCACCAAATGTTTTTTTTTGTTTTAACCTGAAGGCTATATGTGCACAACCTTACAACAACCCCTTAACGACCCTTAACAGACAATACAGTTTTCTGCAGAAACAATTACATTAAAAACATTACAACAACAAACAACATATAAATTACAACAACATATATATATATATATATATATATATATATAAGTTGAAATATATATATATATTTCAACTTTCAACTGGTGTTGTTGACTGAACTAAGGGTTCAGCCAGATTATTTCTTCTCTTCAACTCTGTTCTCTGTTCTCAACTCCATTCTCTGTTCTGCAATCACAACTCAAAACTCCTTCTTATAATTGTTCTGCCGAAAGACTTTTAAACAGACCTTAGAGGCGGTGTCTTTTTCCAGGAAGCCGTCTAAAGCCTGACCTCAGCAGTCACTGCTGACCTGAACGTGTTACAGACTGGTGCGTGTGCGAGTGCAAGTGTGTGTCGACATTAAGTGCACCAGCTGAAAAGCTGTCCTACGATACCTTTCACCATCCTGACCTTCATTGGTGCTTGTAAAGGAATACCGCAACTGATACCTCAGACACAAAAAGGATGTACATCTCTCTAACCCTGCATCTCAGTAAGTGCATGATACATTAATGTATCTGTTAGGAAGGTTTTTTACAGATGTGTATACAAACACCATAGATATGGGAACTGTAGCACTTTATGAAGAGCCTGTGTTTATTTCAAGTAATCTGTAAGTCTTACACTTTCTTCTCCAACTTTGAAGTTGTGATACTCACAGGAGACATTCACTGTAATGACTTTCGAGAGGTGAAGGTCAAGCGAGGCGGAACGGTCACTCTGCATTGTGACATCATTAGGACTACTGGATCGCACATTAACTGGTTCCGAAACTGCGCTCACAGCTATCAGCCTGCGCTCGTCATCTCCCCGACCATGCTCAGGGAGCATCCCATGGAACGTTTCACCTTTGTGAAAAGAGGCCACGAGTCCTACAACCTGCGGATATCGAACGTCACACCAGCTGATCTTGGGACATACTACTGTGCAAACACAGAGAAGAAGGATGGCCAGGAACATTACATTTATGGGAAAACTTTTACACGTGTGGTACTGACTGGTGGGTAACCATATCACAGGAGAAGTGGGGGTGGGGTGAGGGCAGGCCTTGTGGTTCAAGAAGGGAAGTAAAACGTACCTGATGTCTTTTTTTTTCTCAGGAAATGGGTTGGATGAATGTGAAGAAATTAAAACTCCAACGGGTAAAATGATTTAATTTATATTTTAAAATGTATCAAATTTAAATGTATTACTTTCTCTTCTGTCTAACTCACAAACAGCAAACACTCAGCTTTTTGAAACCGTGCATACTCAATTCATTGTCCCCACCCACATAGCTTAGTGTTGTCATAACAACACCTGTGCCTGTAACTGAGCAGTGACACGCAGTCAAGTTTACTAACCTAAAGAGCATATGAAGTATTGAACCTATACTGACAAAAGGTACACATCATACCATTCTGTTTTGGCTGTAGTATGTTTTCCACCAAGTGGCATATTTCCTGGCACTACTGATGATGTGCTCCTCTATTGATGTAGTTGGGAGTTGAGCAGTGTTGTGTGTCATATGCCCTCCAGACTGCAGTGCCTGTCCCCAGCAGGGGCCATTCAGTAGCCCTGGCCCTCCTCTGGCGTTGGGCTCAGAGTGTGGGCAGTGCTGGATGATGATCTACAGTGGGGGTGTTGTGTGCATTCTGCTCGTTGGCATCCTCATCACTGTTTGCATCTCCCACATTTGCTTAAAGAAAGGTAATGCTCTCTCTCTGTTTCACACACACACACACACACACACACACACACGCACACACACATACACACGCACACAAATACACACACACACACACACACACACTCTCTCTCTCTCTGTCTCTCTCACACACACACACACACACACACACCCACAAACATCCAAACACACAGAGACAGTCATACTGTACATAGGCACACACACACCTGCATTCTTGTATCAAAACTTTTGACTGCCTTTTGATTTATAGATCATCAAAAAGAAGTTGAGTTCTACAGTCATGGATCTCAGGTATTTCCTCAAGTTCATCAAAGTTTTTTTCATCTGCTTACGCACTATTTGCTTGGCACACAATCTTTGAAACCTGTCACTCAAACACAGGGACGGACTGGGACAGGCTGATAGCTTTGAGTGCAGTTTCGGAACCAGTTAATGTGCGATCCAGTAGTCATAATGATGTCACAATGCAGAATGACCGTTCCACCGTTTTTTTCCAAATAGGCCCACTACCATACGCAGTACACACACACACACACACACACATTTGCTGTCTCATATACTTTGCCAGTCAAGGTATCACATAAAAAAATAGGTGGTCACATTTTACAAAAATATTAATGTAAAGGTCACTCCTCTTAAACTAACCTTAACCTGTCAGGCCTATGTTTTACCTCTGTAGGCAAGGCATGCAGGGGTAGCTCACTGCAAATAACTCCTTACAACAAATAAATGACCTGTTTACATGTTATATTCTTGTTTTATTATTTTCATTTAATTATATTTTTAAGGATGAAAGGCCTACTGCCTTTATGGGGACTTTTAATTTGAAAAGGGTTATTCTGATACTGTATGTAGGCCTAGTGTGTCTGCTGCTCTTAGAGTTGTTTTTTGCCAATGTTTTATGAATACGTACCACTTTGTTGAACCGAAGAATATAAACTGTAATGCTTTGATGTGCAGCACACCTATTCCTAGCCGCTTTTAAAAACATTTTCATATTCTAGCATCATGTCAAAAACTCGATAAGGTCTAAGGTTTAAGTCACACCAAACGCATGATAGGCTACGATAAATTATTTGAGGAGTAAATTTGTTAATAGCCTAAATATAGATTGGGGGAAAACCGGTTAAATGAAAACCGATTGCCTTGTTTTTCGTTTTTGATTGGCCTATCCCAAGTTCTTCCACGAATACATCTTACTGACTCAGACTGATGCTCTCTACCTAACACACACAAATCTAACAGGAAGTAACTTGATTTCATTTTCAAACACAACCTATCGAAATGCTACACTTATTCACAGTCAGTCTTCAATGTACAAACACTAACTACTAACCCTACTGAACACCATCTGATCATTGCCTTAGTATAGGTCTATGAGGTATAGACCATTTCAATCTGTTCCTAGAGGGTTTCCGGTTGAAATGTTCAGAACCAATGCAAATACTTTGAAATGAAAATAAATCCGACTTTATTTTGGAGCTATTTTGGATGTTCAATTAGTCTAAAGGCGCAGATGCCACTTCTACCTACGTGATTCTTGGAAGACGGCAGAACGGCAGAACAGACAACCTTGATGGTGTAACTCGCCCTGAATTTCTCTGTGTGCTATACGGGAGCCATGGCCTTTGTGCACCTTTCAGCCTCTATTGTTGAAATATTTTGCTAACATTTCACCACAAGCCTGCGTCCCTGAGACAGAGTAGCCTTGCTGGTGCACTTGCCCCGAGGGCCAAGGCCAATCCCAGTCCTCCTTAGCTGTGCTCATACACCCAAAGCTGAAAACCTTTGACAGGAAGGGACATGACACTAGCTGTCAGACCTACGTGACTACATGCACAGACTATACAGTATATGCACAAAATGAAAGAAATCATAGAACCACAGACTTTCTATTTGTGTGTGTGTGTGTGTGTGTTGTGTGTTGTGTGTTGTGTGTGTGTGTGTGTGAGTGTGTGTGTGTGTGTGTGTGTGTGAAAGAGACTGTATATCTTATCTTAATGATCTGCAATTTATGACAACACATGCAAATCGACAAAACACTTGCAAATAGCCAAAACACAAGCAACTTAAAAGAACATCTTAATCAATTTAACAACAACAAAAAGTGAAGCGAACAAGCAATCTCCAAACAGGTCTCTGAATTCCTTTCACAGAACAACCGTCTTGATCCAAACCAATCTGGATTCAAGAGTGGGTTCTCAACCGAAACAGCTCTGCTGTCCATGACAGAAGCCTTAAAGGGGAACTTGGCAACTATTTCAACGTAATAAACCCGTTTAGAAATCATTTGGATGGTTAAATGACCTGTTCTGGTGAAAATGGTGACTTTCACCGCTGCGCCTAGCGTCCCCAGGCGGAAAACCAACCTTGCAACATTGAGACTACCGTCCCGGAAAGAGAAGTGAGAAACAATAAACTCGTTTTAAATCGTGTTTCTTACCTTGTAACATCCACATAGTTATGCCAAACGTATGCTAGCCGTTCGCTAGCTTGTAAACAAATCCATGTGCTTTATCGTTACCTTTTCCCACAGTTTAAAATAGCATAATGCACAATTTCTCCAGCAGAGGGGGAAATCCTGCCAAGTTTCCCTTTAAAGGAAGCTAGGGCGACCGCACATTCATCAGTACTCATTCTGCTTGACTTATCGGCTGCCTTTGACATGGTTAATCACCGCATCCTTCTCTCTATACTCTCAAGCATCTCCGGCTCTGCTCTATCCTGGTTTGAATCCTACCTCACAGGACGCTCATTTAACGCAGTGTTTCTCAAAGTGTGGTCCGGGGACCACTTGTGGTTCGCAAGCTATCCCAAGTGGTCCGCGAGCAGACATAAATATAATATAGAAGAGTTGTTTGCAATATTGAACCAACTTGTATGTAAATCCAAACAGTTCTGCAACACTGCTTAAGCTATGCCAGTTTAAATCACATGAATCCTCTGACACAATGTGCAAGGTGCAAAGACAATAAGCAAGGTGGTTCAGTGAGTAGGCCTACTGTGTAATATACTGTTGAAGTAGGTCTTTTTTTTTTTAGCTAGGTGGTCCGTGAGGTTTTTTTTATTGGCTAAGTGGTCCTTGGTCTGACAAAGTTTGAGAAACACTGGAACATATTATGGCTTGGACAGCTGTCCGCACGTCACTATCTCACCACAGGGGTCCCCCAGGGCTCAGTGCTGGGCTCCCTTCACTTTGCTATCTACACCACCTCTCTGGGACAGATTATCCATTCGCACAGCTTCTCATACCACTGCTATGCAGACGACACACAGCTCTATCTATCCTTTCCACCTGATGACCCCTTGGTCACGGCACATATCTCTGATTGCCTGGCCATGGATGAAGGCACACCACCTCCCAGCTAAACCTACTGTACTTCATCACATCAACATCAAAATTGACTCCCAGTCTGTTGCACCTACCAGGGCTGCAAGAAATTTAGGAGTCATGCTTGACAACCAACTAACCTTCTCCAATCATGTTGCCTCGGTCGCCTGGTCATGCCATTTCGCACTGTACAACCAACCCAAAAGGACATGTTACTCGCTGCTCATCCAGCTACATTGGCTACCTATGGCCGCTCGCATCAAATTCAACTCTCTAACGCTTGCCTACAAAGTAGTCTCCAGTTCTGCTCCCACCTACTTGAATGCCCTGATACAGGCGCACCTCACGTACGACGTCTAGCTCTGTCACCGGTATGCTCAGGCCAATCCAAACTTTTCTTATCTATTGTTCCTTGTTAGTGGAACGTGCTACCAGTTCCTACTAGAGCAGGGACATCCCTCCCCATTTTCAAAAAACTCCTGAAGATCCAGCTGTTCAGAGAATATCTCCACTCATAGCACTACTTACAACTAGTCTTGCTAATTCTAGCTCTTATCACCTGACTAGAACTGACACCTGACTGTATAAAAACAGCACTCACTGGATGCACTTGTTCTTATTGTACTCTACCTTTTAAATGTTTTTTATTTTCTAGAATTGTTGGGAGAATTGTTATAAAAACCTTTGAACTGTTTACCATGTTGCCAAATCGCTTTGGTTAAACATGCATCAGCCAAATTCATTAAATGTAATGAATAGCCTATTATCCTGGAAAATAAACCATTTTGCACTTTAGCAAGGGGTGAGTGTGACCTTAGACAGTCTTTATACATTTTTATATACAAAATTCAGTCAGTCAATCAACCAAGTTATTCAGTAAATGCACACAAATTAACTTCACATTTCGTCTTCCATTTAAAATGCCATTTAATTTGGAAATTAAAATATTCAGGAAAATGAATTATATTCCAGACTTGTCAAGGGCCCTCTTCCCCCTTGGGGCCCTAGTAATCAGTCCCACTTTCCCCCCAGTCCAAACGCCCTTGACTGTACCAGTGAGTCAGTTCCATTGAAAACTAGTGATGCCTGCAGATTTGGCTTTCAAGGTCAAGGTAATAAAGTTCATCTTGACTTTGAAAGCCAAATCTGCAGGCATCACTAATTTATTTTCAACTGCTTTTTTTGCATCCCAGAGGCAAATATCATATTTTCATCAGGTTACAATAAGCCATTCACAATCTCCTCTCCTTGAATGTATTATGTAAATATGCTTTAAATTTACTTGGACTGACCTTTTTAAGTGTTGTATAATCTTCTGTGTAATCTCTGCTGTCTTTAGTTCAAGGCTCACGAGTTGAGTAAGGAGCACCGGTGCTGGAGCAGTGTAAGGGGGCAGCCCTGCCTCCACACAGAGGTCATTTACAGACCCCTGGGCTCGTCACACACCCGCCTCGACGAGTGAGGACTTCCTAAAGAGACTGATTTCTGAAGTGTTTTTTGTTTGTTTGTTTGGTAGAACAAAAAATGTCATAAGAGTATTAACACCCATTTTTAAGTTTTTAAAAAATAACACAATGTTGAATAAGTCTGTCTGAGTGCAATTTGTAATTATATCCACACTGTATGGTGTGAGATCTGAGAAAGAGTGAAAACTTGTCATAACCTAGTGCCAGCAACAAAGGTCACCCTTGAACATTATCATGACCCATGGGACACATAAGCAGACTTCAGGTAAAGGTTGAACAGAGATGCATAACTTTTAAACCCTTTAAAGACTTTGATAACAAATTAGCAGTCCTATCGAAGACAGTGAAATGAGGGCAATATTGGGGAGGTGTCCCCTTCACCCAGTTCAACAGTAAAGTTGCTGTATTTTGCACAATCAAAGAGCAAATAATAGTTGTCTGTGAAGTTACCATGATTCATATTGATTTACTGTTTCTTCTTTTCCTTTTGTGTCCTGATTGAATAAAACATCATAGTTATCTTTAAAATAAACCTACACTTATTACCCTGATGAATTGCTTGTTTATGGTGCCATTTATTCTTGTATTCCTGAATACTTCCTTGTCACTGTGTTCATGTAGCTCAACCCAAGACACAACAGTGCCTCAATCATTGGTTCAATACTCAGGAAGTAATCTGTACACTAATTAATCTGTACCTGGCGTGTTCCTGATTCCAAATATGATACTCAGGAAAGCACAAACAATGCAAACGGACACAGATAGTTTTGTCAGCCTGCAACTATTATTCAGCTCAATATATTACTGTGGATGACCACAAGATACAAATATCTATTATGTAAGCATTTGCAGTGTTGGACTTATTGTTTTCACTAACAAGTTACTTAATTTATTACACATTATTGAAAAGTTATCAGGCCCTAGGTCTTGGGAGATGGAAGCCATGGCCTCATCTCCAGGCCCCTAAAGCCCTGGCCAGCTCCCTAGCCTGATTCACCACAATCCTAAATGTAACCCTAACCCCGGCTCTCAGCCTGATTCAGCCTGACCCTATAGCCTTCAGTCTGATTAAGCTCGTCAGGCCCTAACCCTGACCCTATAGCCTTCAGTCTGATTCAGCATAACCCTAACCCTAACCCTACAGCCTTCAGTCTGTTTCAGCTCAAGTCAGCCCCTAACCCTGACCCTATAGCCTTCAGTCTGATTCAGCTCAAGTCAGGCCCTAACCCTGACCCTATACTGTAGCTTCAGTCTGATTCAGTTTCAGCCTAAGCCAGGCCCTAACCCCAAGGCATAAGCATGGGGCTGGTCTCCGGTATAATGGTACAAATGCCATGATATATGACTGCTTATTATTGGGTCTTGACCTAACTGATTTTTCATTGTTTAGTTTTGGTGGTTTGTTGAAAAAAACTACAACAGCAATTTGCTCAATAGGTCTGCTGTGTTGTGAATCTGGCTGTAGGGTAGGAGAGGGACATTAACTAGCATTAATGTACCGCTCAACATCTTAGAGTGGTTGCTTTATTACATTTCCCACAGTGTTTCTTTGAAACAAAGATGGCAGCATTTATGTTGATGAAACTAGGCCTCTCTCTCTCTGACCCAGAAAGTTGCAGCATGTAGGCAAAAGACACAGAGCAGTTCGAACTTACGTCTTACGTTAACATACTTTATATCACAGCCACAACGGATCTGATGTCAGCTTTTTTGCCACCACTTGCCTTGGCCTTCATCGCAAGGAAATGCACTACTTGAATTTTCCACTTTTGTAAGCCAATCATTGTGCAGATGCCCAGTCATGCCCATGGTAATGCTCGTATGTCATCATATATTTCGATCAGAGACATCTCCTACTGTGTACAAGCCACCATTGACTCAAGATGAACTGGCTGCATTGCTCATCCATAGCATTCTTGTGTAAGTAGTATTTCACCTTGGACTTTTTTTCCAAACATATCCATCAAAAGAAATTTGTTTTTCCGGTGATTGCTGACTTCCTGAAAGGCTTATTTTATTTTATTTGTTTATTTATTTATTTTTAGGTGCAGTTTCCCTTGTTTGCCAAAGGGTGTCCAGCATAGATATGGAGCTCCATGTCAGACCTGGAGACGACATCATCTTGTACTGTGATCGCGTCAAGAAAACTGGATCAGATATTGTGTGGTTCCGAGGCTTTTCTGCAGATGCGCAGACATGTACTAATATTTCGGTTATGGAGGCATACAGAAACCAAGTTTACAATCTATCTGCCACGAGTCACTTAACTCCAGTGTGGAATGCTGTGAATCAATCTTATGATCTTGAAATCAACGGCGTGAGAGAATTGGACCGTGGGCTTTACTACTGTGCCAGTGAGGACAAAGTGAGGCCACTTCAAAGTGAGACCGTGGCATGGAGGAAAGTCTATAACTTCAGCAAAGATGCCATTTGGGTCTCTGTCACAGGTGGGCATGTAGTCCACTTGCATACATAATAAGAGTGATGACATTGCACCAGACTGATTATGAAATATGATGCTGAAATTGATAAACTGTTGCCGTAATAATTAGAAATAAAGATGATGAATTATCTTCAAAGGCCTGGCATATGGTAACTTTTCACATAGGCAGAGCTGTACACAATGGAAAATTATGCATTAATTTATCATTAATTTACAGTTAAGTATTCTATTTTATTATATATTATATTGTATTATATTATATTATTGTTGATATACATCAAAAAACATTAAGTTAAAGCTGAGATGTTTATGTTCACGTGTTGGAGCAGAGGCAAGCGTAAGTGGCTTTTTACAGATTCATAATCTACAGGTTGTGCATTGATTTTTTTTTTATTTGTTTCTTTGCCATAGGCAGCTGCGTGACACTAGATGCTGTTCCCACTACCTGTAGTCCTTTTCCCTGGGAGTGTGGTCAGTGCTGGGTGGTGTTGGTCAGCCTGTGTCTTGCATGTGTGCTCCTGTCTGCTGTCATCTCGTCGGCCTGTGTGTATTGCCTCTGCAGCAAAACTGACAAAGGTATTTGATCATTTTTTTCAATGGGCATATTTATTCACAAAAATTCACAAAGTTCACACATTCTGATTTTCCCTGTAGACTGGCACACAGATACATAGATACACACATGCATGCATGCGCACATACACACAGACACACACACACACACATGGACAGACACAGCAACAGGACAATGACACTAAACAAAATTCTAAATTGAAGAAGTTCCAATAATCATGTTACATTAATTTTTTGCTGGTTGTTGATTGTTTTGTTTGTTTGTTTGTTTGCAGGAATAACTGAGTCTGGGCTCCCACAGAACAGGACTGATATGCAAGTGAATAGAAACCGGAGACAGGTACAGCACTTCTGCTTGATCTGTTATCGTGAATGAGGTCTTTTAATGTCAGAGGGAAGAGTGCCATCTACTAGCTACCCACCCACCAACACCACTTAGCAACTATTTGACTTATATCTGGAAGATTGCAGGCAACTTGTTTCATTAGAGTTTACTTGACCGTCATCATAGTCATTAGATTATACTGTAACTAGCAAACTGATGGTTTTACCCACTGAACAAAGATAAAAAAAATGAATGTTTTTGTGCATGCGCAAAGCATAATTGTTGTCACGTATCATATAGGGTGGGAATATCCCAGCTGTGTGGCCAAGGCTAATTTTACCACCATGGGTGCAAAGTCACTCCGGACTATTTTCACCCCGTTACAAATAATGTACTGTATGCTATTTGCATCACTGTATAATTAGAAGTGGAGGCTATTCGTACCCTGGTGTATATAGTAATGTGTGCTATTTACACCCTGGAGAACTGCTTTCTTCTTCACATTGCACACCTTCTCTGCAGAGACGTTGGTGTATGCACACTTACACTTCTACTTATCTCTGCCAAAACACTTTACACAGGAATCAAACCCCAGACTCCCACGTATTAAACCATTATGCTAATCACTTCACTATCTGCTTCAACATCCTGTAGGTTGTTGAAGCTCCTTAGTTTTCCAAGGTAGACTCTCATCCATGCACTAACCTAGCCCACACCTGCTTAGCTTCAGTAATTCAGCAGACAGGGTATCCGTTAGTCTGGCAGGTGTAATTATACATTCATGACTAAACATGTCCTCTTTGTTAATGTTTATTTCAGATTGAGGATGGGGACCTGTGCTATGCTTCACTGAATCTTCCTATTGTGAAAAACAAGCAAAGACAGAATAAGAGAACTCATAACTCTGATTTCACTTACTCCCAGGTCAGATTTCATAGACAGTAGGCCTATCCTGGACAGTAAACTGCCCTCTCTCTGGTTTGTTAGTGAGTGCTAAATCCCTCTGATGGGATTTCTTAAACAAAAATACTGGGCAGCATAAGAATGGTTCATTGAATTGTTTATTTCTTCAATAATGTCTACTTTTGAATGGATGGTGTCTAGCTTGTCCTGCCTCTGAAGATTTCCAAATATCCAGTGATGCATTGGAATGCTATCTCCTGTGCCATTTTAGAAAAAATAGATTTCTAATGGTTGTTTGTTGTTCTATTTTATGCAGTAGCATGTAAATAAAATGTTGTCAGTGTTTTTGCTCTCTCTCAATAACTCAAATTCAGTCATTCATTCAGTCATCAGATATAAGTAAGTATTTTATTTATATAGCGTATTTTCATGCACACAAAACACTCCACACACATATCTTGCCAGACGGATCGGCTAGAGACACAAACGTACCCTTTACTAGGCAATCAGTGTGGTAGGCCTACTTAAAACGTATAATAGTAAGACAACATTTCTCAAACAACCTTGATGATTTAAGACACTCAAATAGGAAGGGACCTGTGGGGGGTAGAGTCATGACTGACAGACCAAACAGTGATATTTAACACACTACTACACGAGATGTGGTGTACTGCCCACCCAGTCACTCAGCCACAGCCGGCTGTAAACGCATGCAAAACAGCAGCTGTAGTGTGTGACAAAAAAACAACCAAACCAAACCAGACCAGCAGTCTGTCAGTACTTCAAACATGACTTACATTGCCATGACATGCAATCTGTTTGTGTGGAAACTTTTGTGGGCACTGAAAGAAGGCTACACTAGTCTGGCTATCTTCAGTGATCTCTCTTGCAAAGACAGGAAACCGCAGTCACCTCCCTGCTTTCTGCTGTCCTCTACAGAAACACAGCAATCTTTCTTGTTGTCACACTGTACTCTTAGCTAGTGCTTTGCTTTGACATAGACTATAAGGGGCTATTTAGAAAAAGGCTAATAAAAGTCAGCATGATGAGTTTGCTCAGCTGATCAAAGGGACTGAAAACAGAATGATTTTCATTTTGGTTTGTTCTGAGCAAAAACATTATATTTTTGTTCCTGTTCCAGTGTTTCAAGGCCTCTGCTCTAAATGGTAACCGGTTAGAATGTTATAGAAGAACGGTTAATATCATTCATTTAAAAATGACATTGACTTTTCAAATTGATTTATGACCAGTGGCACAATACTATAGACTTTTTTTTCAGCCTAAAAGCTTAAATCCAAGCACATTAGATATCAAGGCTAACTGTTAAAATCACCATGCCTGAATTCAGGCGTGGAGATTTGAAAGTAGACAAATAGCCTATATAATATTAGATCTTCAAAAATGTCTGATATTCTAACTGCAGGCACAAAGAAATGTCCTTACTTTAAGCCCTGTAATAGCCTAACCTATGTGTGGTGCTACCAACTGCATGACAGGCCTATAAATATATTCCTAGTGTCTCTGGTAGCCTATTATTTCACACAATGTTTCAGTAATTTATGCTATATACCTAAAGGCAGTTAGATAGTCTAGTCTATTTTACTGAGACACTGATTCATAAAATCTGACTAAATTCATCCTATAAGGGGTCTGGAGAACACTGTGTGGGCAGGTGACTTTCCAAACATATGGACTTTTGAATGATATTTTAAAGAAAGGTTAATCGGAACAATAAATACCATTATTAACCGTAATTTATTAATTGAAAATAGCAGTTTCACTCCGGAAACAAGTGAAATTGGTTTTGTTCCCGTTTTCAGTTCCGCTCATCCAAAAATTGTGTTAGTTTCCGGTTTTCGTTTTCATTCTTTAAACCTTTTCTAATCCCTGGCTGGTCAGCTACATTTAGACAATGGGGTGGGCACTTTGGGAGGGTTACCAGGCATAATCCAACTAAGATCTCCACACACTTCAGGTCATTTAACATTAACAGTGGCTGCTACAAACAGGAAATGTGTGAGTGTGAGTGTGAGCGTGAGTGTGTGTGTGTGTGTGTGTGTGTGTGAGTGTGAGTGTGTGTGTATGAGAGCAAGATAGTCAGAGAGAGCGAGAGATATGGGGCACATAAACAACTGAAAGTAACCTAAGAGAGTGCAGAACTCCTCATATAGCAAGCATCTCACATTTATCTACAGTATAGGAGAAAAATAAGTGCAGCTAGGCCCTCAATGACTCTGTACTGACACATTTTGCCAAGCTCTCCCTATGATGTAATCACTAATAGAAACAAACTGTACCTTACTCATTTACCACACAGACATTTAGGAGTGCTGACGTGACACATCTTGTCTCTTGCATTTGGGTTATAGTGTATTTTCACATAGCAAACCTGTGAATCCATTTATTATAAAAACACAAAGACGTTTCCTTCACAAAATTAATTAGAAGAAGGGGGTATGGCCAGAGGAAGGAAGGAAGAGAGAGAGAGGATAGACAAAAAGACAAATGAGAAGAGGCCAAGATGTCCTGCTCATAGATATTAGAAAGCTAGATACCGCATTGGGCTCCCGAACGTACGTAAATAGCGTCGCCATCTTGGTGGGGGCAACAATAACTGGAGGCCAATGGAGAAACACGTGATTGACTGGAAATCAAATAGGCAATAAGTCTCTGATTGCAGCAAGTGTTGCTGTCACTCCCCCATAGACAGTAAACGTGCTGCCCCCACCAATATGGCGGCCGCGTTTACGACGCCACATAATAGAACTCGACAGTCAATGCGGTATCTAGCTTTCCAATATCTATGGTCCTGCTCACTCACACATCACTTTTAAGAGACGTCAATTACTGATGATGCGGCACATCACCTCTTAGGCTAGAATAAACAGACACGCAAATGGCAGAGAATATGAGCTTATACCAAAGCCTAAAAATGTCATATAAACATGGACTCTTCCCATTTATTGACCCTGATAATAATGTTTGATAGTCCTCGAGACCCAGATAGCAAAATCAGATTGGCAGATAGCGGACCGCTGGTGGTATGCTGCTGGTGGCGTGCCACTTGTGGTCCACCGTTGGACCACCATCTCTTTTAATTTAACTTGTCATGAATATTAAGAAAAGTTATTAAAATGATATCTGGAGTATAACTGAACAAATGAAAAAGATTTTAGACCAATAGTGGCAAAATATTGTGATTTGTCTGCAACCCGCCAGTGGACCACCAGAGAACCGATGAACAAAATGCCAGCGGATCGCCAGATCTGCCCCCAGTGGGCAGACAGTGATCCGCAGGCCCTTGCAATCTGGGGACATGAATGAATACTTATTATACAATGCGTGAACAAAACAGGCATGAACTTCTTAAAAAAAAAGTCTGCATGGCAGTTTGTGATAATTCCAGCATATAAAGGTCTTTTTTGGTCTATCTATTAGTTTATTGACACAAATAAATCCCTACAAAATTGTTTGAAACCGAAAGTTGACAGACGTGTGAGGGAACTTTTAACCTTGGCAGCTTGGACCAATGATTGCACTATCCCGACTGAAAAAGCTTCCAGATAAGATCTTGTGTGTTTCCTCGCTATCGGGCCTATCACTCCCCGATGTGAGTCTCTAACGGATGTGAGTCGCGCGTGCGCCACTTTGCGACTTTGCGTCACTTTGCGACTACAAGTGTTGCTGTTAGCCACAGAATGACATAGGTATATTAGCCTACATAGCAGTAATTTATAATTTAGCGTGGGGCATCATATTTTCACAGCATGATCTCTGATGTCCGCTCTAGATTAGAGGCTGAAGTAGCCTACAAGAACCTGCTAACTTCTGTAATGTCAATAAAAATGGACCTACATAACGATATTTGTTCACTGCTGGCTAACGTTAGCAATCAAACACAACAAAGGCTGTCACTTGAATGGCGTTTTGAGCCAATGTTAGCAATCAAACAATCATAGATAGCTAATAATTTAATCAGAAAAGTTTATTATTTTATGAATTTAACAAATTTCAGTATGAAACAGACGCGCCCACCTTGCTCGCAGTGGATCCATTGGCATTATGCCGTGAACCTTTAAATCTGAGCATGCGCAACTCACATCCAGTAGCGACTCACATCTGGAAGTGACAGGGCCTTCCACCTCCCTCCTCGGTCTTGCCTCCTCTGGTTGCAATCTGGTTGCAATTAGATGAATGAGATGTCCTCGATGACGTCGGGCGTTGAACGATTTCCGGGGCACGAACTGGAGGACAGAGGACTGAGGAGAGAGGCTGTATGCAAATAGAGGTTTGAAAAGAGCCCACCAATCTATAATCTTCAACTTCACTCTGTGAAGTACGTAAGTTTGATCACTAATAGGAACACACTGCACCACACCAATTAGAGAGCTGACGCCTGGGGCAATGTTGAGGCGAGTCAAACAAATCCAGACCAGACATGTTATCACCAGTTATGATCCTGAGAAAACTGATTCAGTGTTATTCTTGATTTTAATTAAATTCAATCCCAGAAAAAAGTGGTTGTGTAAATTAGTTCTCAACGTGAGAACCATTGGTTACACTTTACTTGACAGTATCGACATAAGAGTGACATGACACTGTCATGAACGTGTAATAAACGTTTATAACATAACGCTGTTATTAAGTGACATTTGCTTTTTGTCATAACAAGTTAGGGTTAGGGTTCATGTGTCATGACAATGTCATGTGATCATGACAGTGTCATGTCACTCTTATGTCGATACTGTCAAGTAAAGTGTTACGGAACCATTTAGAGTCCATAGGTCATATACACTATAACACACAATGTCAGTCTTACTCATAATGTTAGAAATGGATTTGTCTCTAACAATAAATGTCCCCCAAAAATAAAAGTAGGTGTTTGATACAAACACACAAGTGTCAAAGCAGAACTTAGATGTAAAAAGCTAGATCCAACATAATGTTATTTTTAGTTAACAGTATTTTCTCATCATTATTACTTCAATAAAAATAAGTTTCCATTAAGGCAGCTGACCAGTCCCTCAAGAGGTTTGCATGAAAGACCCCTACCTTTCAAGCTTCCACCGACAGACATCAAGATGGCTATGAAGCAAGCGGTGCTCTTCATGTTTTGGTGTGGGGCAATTCCACGGAAAATGGACTTTGTCACATCCATAACGCCAGTGAAATGCCTTGGCATTTGTATGATGTGAATGATAATTCATTTTTTGTGCATTTTTTCTCATGTACATTCTTCAGCCAAAAATAGCAAATGCTCAAATATCATGTAATCATTCACATCATACCATCACATTTTATTGGCGTTATGGATGTTACAAAAAACGTAATTTTCCATGGAATTGCCCTGTGAGTATATGTAACAGGGCAAGGTTTTTGGAAGGACGGCACTAAGAGCCAATCACTGTAGCCAGACTACACCACCCTGGGCCTAGCACCCAGGGAATGAGTTAAGAGAACACATAATTGCACCATTGCACAAAAGTCGAGACAGGACCAATCGTCAAAATTTCGATGTCCACCACTCTAGTTCATCGAAAACAAACCAGAAAAGGGACTCAAAGTGCTAAAAACCGGAATTTTCCTTTAAGGCATTGTCCATTTCTGGCACATTTCCTGCTTGGCCAGGTGGTGGCACTATGCCAGGCAGGCCCATTGGGTGTCTAGATAGCATCAGAATCATAATATCTATTAACCTGTTAAGTTTCAGACAATTTATTCAAAGCATAGAACATTTCTGGCACATTTCATGCTTAGCCAGATGGTGGTGTTATGCTAGGTATCTGAATTACACATGTGAATATCATCACAATAATGATTTCCAATATTTTATACCTACCAAGATTCAAATAAATCAGTTAAAGCATTGCCCATTTCTGACACATTTCCTGTTTGGCCAGGTGGTGGCGCTATGCCAGGCAGGCCAATAGGGTTTCTGGATATTTTCTTAATCATAATATCTATTAACCTGAGAAGTTTCAGACTGTTCATTCAATGCACTTTGACCTTATGGCACATTTCCTGTTTATGTGTAAGATATTAAAATCATAACATATTACAACATATCAAAAATCCCTTCGCGATTTAACATCAGCGTCATCTTTCCATCATATTTGCCAAATTTCACATGAATCTGACAAACCGTCTAGGAGGAGTACGTTCAAATCTATCACATGACATCAGTGTTCTTGTCATTCTTTCTGTTGCCAGTGGGTGGCACTATGCCAAATATGGATTATGGGCTTGTGGATATTGTCATTACCATGGTATTCAATAACCTGTGAAATTTAAAACATTGCAAGCCATGCATGCATGGTGAATTAAGACACATTTATTGTTTTTGTGGAAGGGTATTAAAATTCATAGTTTCGCCATTTCGTCAAATTACAACATATCAAAAAAAGCTTCTCCATTTAGAATCAGTGACAGTGACATAAGGGGGCGCTATGGAGTTCCAGTGCCAAGACTTTTTCCCTGTGTATTCACAGTACCTCTTGCCTCTTGATGTGTGTGCCAAATTTTGTGCGTTTTCACTAGGGCTGTCAATCAATTAAAAAAAATAATCTAATTAATTACATACTCTGTGATTAATTAATCTAAATTAATCGCATATGTATTTTTTACTGTGAAAGTATTTTACATATTTAAATTCAAATGAATCATTGAATAATCAGCATCAGTGACATTAAAGTTCAAAAACTCTTTTATTATTATTTTCACTGTTCAAATAATTGCCATAATAATCTATGATATGACCTAATATGCTGAGGAAATAAATTCAAAAGTGCTTCGGGAAGAAGTTTTTTTTTCACATACAAGGCATTTCAGGCCACAGATATAACCTAGGGGACACAATGAAAATAAATTAACACTCCCCTCAATGTCAACACTTATTTCTTTGCATTGATGTGCGACTATAGAGTTGATGAACTCCGGTGATATGCAAATTCCTTCCTGCAGACATTGCAGAGGACTTTATTTTCAACACTTTATTTTTTATGAACAACATCAAGCTGTTTTTTAAAGAGTAAATGTTCCAATCAATGATCCAGGCAGCACGTTTTCTTCTCTCTCCTTCATTTTACAGTCTAATTTTTACTGACTAGAACGGCTCGGGGTCAAAGGTCATACGGAATCGATTAATCTGCACTAATTTTTTTAATCAGTTATTTTTTCTCAAATTAATTAATCAAAATTAATCAGTTATTTTGACAGCCCTATTACAAACGTCTCTGAATCTGACCTGGGCCTCTACTACTGTGTAACCATGGACACAACAGTACAGCTTGCAGTTGGAGCACACATGACTTATCGCTGTCTATCTAACCATTCTATTGTGTCTTCTCCAGGTAATTATCAATTCATTTTACTTCTTACAATCTTATTTTGTTTGCATTATGTGTATTATGGTTATGTATGCTTCGATTTGAATAATGTGAAAATAAAAAATAAAGTGAGTTTTTGACCTTTTCCGAGACCTTTGGGTTACAGTGTAATTCCATATATTAAACCTCTAATTAAGTATTATAAATTCAATAATAACTGAATTGTTGAAGTGTTTTGGCTCTCTTCAAACCGTTATTTCTGTCAAAGACACAAATGCTTTTATTGTTAAAAACATTGCAATGTAATGTTTGTCATCTGTGAGGATATGCATGAAAGTATAACTTATATAATCTTATAAAGCAAGTATAATCTTCTTTGGGTCTTGGGTCTATGTCAACCTTTGAGGACAGCGGCAGTTTTAAACTGCATGTTAGTCAGCATATCAGTATATGATGAGATAAATTGGTCAGCATACAAAAAGATGAATATGATCAATACCACAGGGGAACATACTGTAATCCCAAGTACGTTGACACAAGGGCTGTAATGTCACTACTACATATGTTTTATGAGAGGTCACTGGCATAGCAAAACATACATACAACCATACTGTAGATCAGACTCATGAGTGCATAAGCCACAAGCAGAGGACAAACAGCCAATACATATTTTATAAAACAAGTTTAAAGAGCATCTCAGAGTACAAGCTTATGCATAGTTAGTAGACGCCATACTGTAGCTGAGGTGGTGATTCCATATTAACTTATAATCTATTTAAGATATAAAACAGAATAAAGAGCAACACCCTTGCTCTTACTCAGTGCCTGAAGCTAATCATATTGCCCTGGAACTAAACAGACAGAAAAAGTGCTGGTGGTGGACAATGACGTTGTGTGTTGTTGTTTGTCAAATCAATCTATCATAGTTTATATTTAATATTCTACCTTCTACTAGTAGATGTGTGCTGTCCTAAACATTCCCTTCTGTATGTGACCTCAGGGTCCCACCCCACTCCTCCACCCTCCAGTAATCCTCCCCCTGATGGTGGTCAGTGCTGGTCACTGCTGGTCATCTGGGGTTCCGTGTGTGCTCTACTCTCTGCCCTCATCTCCTCCACCTGTGTGTACTGCCATTTCAACAAGGCCGGTATGACTCAGTTCTCTCTCACTCAACCCTTTGTTTTTCCGCTCACTTCTTAATTTTGTAATTTTGTAATTTTGATTTGTCCCGTCAGGGACAGCTCCAGTCCCGAATCACAGCCTCATCGGCCTTGTCTAGTTGCCAATGGCCAATAGTAGGCTACTGTAAATTAACCTGGAAAAAAGTGTCCAGTGCTGCCACTACCACGCGCATCTCGCAATGTACGTAGGGCGCTCAGGGAGCACCACAATTTACCCAGAGTAGCTTTACTGCAAACTTCTTTTCACTCTTCTTAGAGAATGTTTACAATGTCAAAATGCAACAACAGCTTCTTACTGTACATAAGGATGATACTTTTTGGGTCCTCTCACAATCTCCATTATGCAGCTGATCTAACTTGAACGTTATCCTTGAATTTCCCCTTGGGAATCAATAAAGTATCTATCTATCTATCTATCTATCTATCTATACTCGTTTTAATTGGGAACGCTTCTGAGCGCGCGGCAGGTTCCAGCTGGCTTGTCATTGTTGATAATTGATTTCTCCTTTTTAATATAAAAAACGAAATCATGAGGACAACAAAAACAATGTTAGAGGAGATTGCGGAGTTATCCGGTTCCCGGTCCCATTATAAAATGTGAGTGGGCACTTTCACATAGGCTGCACGCACTGTGATTTGGACTGTGATAGAATATGAAGAGTGATCTTTGCATTTGTGAAATGGAATTGGTGAGTCTTGAAGTCTTCAACAATTTGTTTCCCTTAAACTAAGCATTTACATGAAGCACATGATATGCCAATTGAAACACATTCCACTCAGATTTCAGATATACCAGGTTCATAATTGCAAACAGAAAATATCTATTGTAAAACAACCATTTACCAACCATTTCGTTAGAAAAGTCTAAATTAACAATATTTTTAATACTTCAAAAAAAGGACCTTTGATAAATGAACCCAACATTTTTCAGTAGCCTTAAGTGTGTAGATTTGAACAAAATCTAGTTTGTTTCTTCCCGGGGCTTTTCCTGCCTGAAATATCCGATTTTGTTTACCATGCTTGGAGTTTAGTGCTGGGCTGGTGGGTGCCTATTTCTAACCTTTCTCACGGCACATCAATTACTCCGGATAATTCCTTTAACTCTGGCAGAAATCTCTGGTGTTCTTGTTTCATGTAGTTTCATGTTGCAGCCACAGGGTTGCAGCAACAGCACGTAGACTAGCCTACAGGAGCATGAACTCATTCGGAATATTTTGAAAACATAACAGCTAGATATTCTGTCTTCTCATTTTGTAGACGAAAATGAAGAGAGATTTTATCTTAGTTTTTATTTCATGCAAAACATTTTAGTCATTTTAGTCTTTTTTCGTCAACAATAATGCATCTTAAGATAGTCTTAGTCAGTGTTTCAGGACATTAGTGCCGCCTCGTCGTCGTCTTGTCTTAGTAATGAAAAAAAAGGTTGTTGACGAACATATTTCCTCTCGTCTCGTCTGACGAAATTAACACTAATATGAATGCTGTTATTTCAGTCATAATGACAACTACACATCAATAATGTTGACATTGATTTTGCTGTCTGCTTAAATCTTTGGTATCAGGTAGACAACAGTTGGAAAGCCAGAGTGACAATAACACCAGCCAGAGCAGGAGCACAAAACAGGTTCTGCATCATATTTATTAACACACACATATGCAGGAGCTCATGAATGCACATATACAATAATCATCAAGCAGTTATACTATTGTGATTTTAATGTAGCCTAAATATGCATGTACGTAGATTTTGCAGTTCCTTGAACAGAACTTGCTTGCCAATTGCAGGATGAAGATAAAGATGTGTGCTACGCTGCACTGGAAATCCCTACCAAAGAGCGCAGACAGAGACCCAAGAAAAAGAGAGCTGAGAATCCTGACCTCTGTACTTACTCAGAGGTCAGGGCTTATCAGTCCCAGAGAGAGTGAACATCACAACACAACAATGTGTTTTTTTATCTGAATACCAACTTTTTTAGGGGGGAAAATCAACAGCAAATAATGATGATTACACTCTCATCTTAACATTGTGACTTTGTATATAATCCAGAATAACCATCAAATTTCCAAAACCAATTTGACTAAGAAATACAATAAAACAGGTGTGATTTAGCATTGTATCTTGGCAGTAATACTTTTTGAGAAAATCAGGTCATTTGTAACAAAAAGGGTGTTTGGTTGATGGAGTGTCACAAGCACATGTGGTAGCAAATGAGCACTGCTCAGATTAGACAGCGTGGCAAACAGGAAACCCACAACAGTCCTCTCAGCTCAGGCCACTGCTGCTGTTTAGCTCTTGTGGTGGGGAAGTCCACTATGAAACAGTAACAGTCATTGGGGAGGCTTAGTTTTCAGTCTTAGCACGGTTTGATGCCATTGGTGTTTCTTGGCAAACTATGTACAAAGGCGTTTGACTTAAAAATCTGTCTCATATTTGGTATGTGATGGTGTTTTGTACACTATTTCAGTTATTTAAAGATAATTAGACGCAGTGCATAATTAGAAGTGGAAAATATAGTTGTGGTATAAACAGACTAAGGATATATTATATTAAGCATTTATTGTTACCCTACGGCCTCCTTTTATGGTGTAGCCTGAATGTAAGTCCTCGTAAATCACTTTGGATAAAAACATCAGCTGAGGGAGTTAATAAGTGAGTGGGTGGGTGGGTGAGTCATTGAATAAGTGTGTATGTATAAATCCAGTATGTGTGTGTATGTATGCATGTGTATACAGTATATCATGTCTCAGTCATTTTAACCCCAGCACAGGAGTCTGAATCGTTGTCTGTTTGAATAGGCTCAAGATATCCTGACTGTCCCACTGTAGGACCTAAGCTCAAATTGTGGAGGCATACAGAAACCAATCAAATATTTCGATCTCAACATCAGCAGCTTAAGAGAATCCGACCATGGGCTTTACTACTGTAGCCTGGTCTGAGGCCATGGTAGCCTATGGAGGAAGGTCTACAACTTCAGCAAAGATGCCATTTGGGTCTCTGTCACAGGTGGGCATGTAGTCCACTTGCATACATAATACGAGTGCTGACATAGCACACGACTGATTATGAAATATGATGCTGAAATTAATAAACTGTTACTGTAATACTTGACGAATTATCTTCAAAGGCCTGACATAGTAACTTTTCACATAGGCAGTGCTGTACATAACGGAGTAGGTGATAAGTGGCATGGGATCTTTAAAGGGACACCAGGCAACGTTTTTGTGTTAATTACTCATCTTCGTAAGTCGGTATATGGTTAAATGACTCATTACAGGGCGAATGAAGACTCCCTCACCCGCCCCTACTGCCTGTAGGAAGAATATCCCGCTTGCAAGTTCAGTGTATCGTACCCGCCGACCCAACCAGGATCAGTTTACATCCTGCATCCACAGCACAGAGGCAGGCTAACGACACGCTAGCGATTGTTGCAAACGTGTGTATAATGGCAGAGCCGGCGAAGAAGCAGCGAAAACCCTTGACGGAAGATGCAAAGAAAAGGAAAAGAGCTTCAGACCGTGCGAGGGGGAGTTTCGTAGAGAAAAAGCATCAGGCTTGCCTGGTGTCCCTTTAAAGTCCATGGTGTGTTAGGACCTTGTCTCATCTAAAGGACAGGCATCTCATATAGCACAGTGTCCTCCTCTCTGCACTGGGATTTCATTTGATTTAGCTAGAGGGAAGAGTGCCACCTACTAGCCACCCACCAACACCACTTCCAGCAGCAACTTAGTTTTCCCAGGAGGTCTCCCATCCAAGTACTAACCAAGCCCACACCTGCTTAGTTTCAGCAATTGAGTAAAGGGTATCTGGCATCAGGTTGGTCTGGCAGGTGTAAATATGCATTGTTCATGACTAAACAAACTTTGTTAATGTTTATGTTCTTTATGGACTAAAATGTAAATATTGTCAGTGTTTTTTCTCTCTCTCAATAACTCTCAAATTCATTCAGTCATCAGATATAAGACAACATTTCTTAAACAACCTTGAGGATTTAAGACACTCAAATAGGAAGAGGCCTGTGGGGGGTGGAGTCATGACTGACAGACCACACAGTGATATTGAACACACTACTACACGAGAGGTGGTGCACTGCCCCCCCAGTCACCCAGCCACAGCCGGCTGTAAACTATGGGGCGCCAAATGTAACATGCCTTATTTCGTGGACAGAATCACTTTCGTGTGACGAAATACATATTGTAGCGTCGGCGCATAAAGACAGTGTTAGCGTTCTCCCGCGCAGGGCATCCTGGGATACGAGAGCGAACATTTGGGGGGTTTATGTTGTTAATTCTCCTTAGTTTTGAGTGTAATGTTAGTGTGTTTAGTGTAACTTGTTTCCCTTTTAGTTTTCCCTCATGTGTGATCCTTTTTGTGTGGGGGGCTGCGACCTCCCCTGTTGGTGTAGTGTGTGTGTCTTCTTGACCTGCCCCGTGTGTATTGTGTTCTGTGTCTTGGTCTTGGTCTGTGTCCTCTCGTTCACAGCTAATAAACCTTTTGATTGGACAATTGTGTGTGTCACTATCAAATTGTTACATTGGTGTCAGAAGCGACTTTCGAACATGGCCTCCACCCCGCGAGAGAAGCTGGGAATGGAAGACCATACCACTGAGTGGAAGCCCACGCAAGAGGATCCAGAGAGAGTCCTGGTAAGGGCTGCTAAAAAGCTCGGGGCCTTCTATCGTTACTGCCGACGGAGGAGAGGAGCTGTCGTCTGGACCTGCCTGCTGCCAGGGGAGGAGATCTTGCCGGAAGAGGGGCCTGAAGAAGCGTTCGCGGAGAAGACGACGCTGGGCAGTGACTCCGCGCCGGGCGGTTCGAGGCTGAAGCTGGCGGTGGCCAGCGTGGCGTGAGCAGAGCCAAGGGAGTGCGGCGAGGAAGAGGTTCCTTGACGATGGACGGTTGGCGGAGCCGCTGAGGGCAGCGAACTCACGACGGTGGGGCAGCTTCGACGGAAAGGCCCTCTAAACTCTGAACTTTAAAACTTTTGGGTGCGTGTGAGAGGCACCGTGCTGTGCTAGGCGCCAGTTCTAGTTGGCCTGTTGGCCGACGCCTTTAAAAAAAAAAAAAAGTTTGTTGTGTGGAGTTCGTTAGCATGGCCATCTCGGGGGTCGTGCCTTCGCCGAGGCCGCGAAGGAGTGGAACAGGCCGGGAGCAGAGCAGGACGGCTCTGCGAGATGGCAACACGAGGAGGGACGCCGAAGACGGTAGCTGCAGCGGGAGAGCTCAGCGCGGTCCGGTTGCTGCGGTGCCTGTCTGTCCTGGTCGGCGACTCGACGGAGCGGAGTGGCGTTGGTGTAGCTTCATCTGGCCCCCCTCGAACCCCAGTGCTTGGTACAGTGTCGACGGTTGAAAAGGCCACCTAGGGCCCCGCCAGGAGAGGAGGAGTGCCGTGGTGACACGCCGCGGAAAGTGCAGCCTGAGGGCGGCTGCTGAGAGGGAGCTGGTGACGAGCGGAGTCGGCCACGTGGCTGCTAGCATGCCCGAACTGGATTGCTAGCAGCGTGGCGCCCTGTTGAGTGAGCTCCTGCGGCGTGTGCACCCCACGTGATTTGGGGGTACTGTCGCACTGGACTGAGTGGCGGGCGACGCGCGCCGACGCTAGCATGTGGCTACCTCGTGGTCGTTGCCGAGGACGGCAAAGGCTTGTTGGGGGAGCTATGTAGCGTCGGCGCATAAAGACAGTGTTAGCGTTCTCCCGCGCAGGGCATCCTGGGATACGAGAGCGAACATTTGGGGGGTTTATGTTGTTAATTCTCCTTAGTTTTGAGTGTAATGTTAGCGTCTTTAGTGTAACATGTTTCCCTTTTAGTTTTCCCTCATGTGTGATCCTTTTTGTGTGGGGGGCTGCGACCTCCCCTGTTGGTGTAGTGTGGGTGTCTTCTTGACCTGCCCTGTGTGTATTGTGTTCTGTGTCTTGGTCTTGGTCTGTGTGCTCTCGTTCTCAGCTAATAAACCTTTTGATTGGACAACTGTGTGTGTCGCTATCAAATCGTTACAATATATTTATTACGAAACCATGTTACATCGTAACGCCTTTTGTCCACGGAATGCACAAATTGGTTTGTATTGTGTCCACGAAACACTGAAGAGAGCACATCATTTCGTGGACGAAATTGACTGGTGGCCTTTTCCTTTCGTGGACATAATACTGAATGCAGTATTCACTGTCGTACACTAAATGTTTGGTCAAAAGTAATTCTGTCTACGTACAGTAAATACGGAATGCACCTACACGCATCATTCTGTGCATCCTATTTCAATTTCGTCCACAGAAGTATTGTGTTGTGTTACATAAGGCATTCCGTCCACGCAATAGTAACTTAACAACTTACGAAATGCATTCAGTGACATATGCTTTCATTCTGTGGACGAAATGCATAATAGAATCACGTACAATACATTTCGTGAGTCAGCAGTTTACGAAATGAATTATGTTGCAGGATAATTTCATTACGTGGACGAAATGCATAACAGAATCACGAAATCAGTTTTGTGACCTGCTGCAATACATTTCATGAGTCAGCAGTTTACGGAATGAATTATGTGTCACGATAATTTCATTACATGGACGAAATGCATAATAGAATCACGAAATCAGTTTTGTGACCTGCTGCAATACATTTCGTGAGTCAGCAGTTTACGGAATGAATTATGTTGCAGGATAATTTCATTACGTGGACGAAATGCATAACAGAATCACGAAATCAGTTTTGTGACCTGCTGCAATACATTTCATGAGTCAGCAGTTTACGGAATGAATTATGTGTCACGATAATTTCATTACATGGACGAAATGCATAATAGAATCACGAAATCAGTTTTGTGACCTGCTAAAATACATTTCGTGAGTCAGCAGTTTGCAGAATGAATTAGCCAGTGGGTAGCCTAGGCTACCATTTAGAAGTCGCCACTTCAATCGCGCCTCCCGTTAGTCAGAGCTCCGTGAAACAAAGGAAAGCCCTTTATTTGGACGGGCAAGTAGGCATAGCGATTAGGCCTATTATGCGTGCACTCCAGCGAGACGATACTGTATAAACTAGGCCTACTGTTAGGCCTACAACAAGTCGCAATTTATTAGGCTATCCAATCGCTATACTGTTTTCATTAACATTACAGGAATCCACTTCATTCATTGTTTTAAATATTGTTGCTTAGCCCACGAGTTTGTCAGTTTCACTTGCACAGACACGCATAGACTTTGAATGAGAACTCACAGCCTACCACTACCACCTCGGCTAATATTATGCCTCTATATTTGATGAATTAAGAAGTAGGCCTATGCATTGATCAGGGAAACATTTAGTTTCTTTTTCTTTCGGTCCACGGTTCCAGCAGTTGTGCCGCAAAATTAACAGACAGAAGCACCGGGCATAGACCTAATCTAGCCTAAATTCGTTGTCCAGTGGACCAGCAATCTAGGCTACTCGTCGAAGAGGGTCATAGTTTGAAGATCATAGACCATAGATAATTCAGAGAAAGCCTATGCAGTTGCTTTTCGCGGACCTAGGCTAGGTCCAGCACGGCCTGGCACCGGTTCGCGGATTGCCAATCACACTGCCGTTGCAAAGCCTCTGAATGCAGCCAGCTGTCCCGTTTACCACGAACTTAAGCTGTGGCGAAAAGTTGCAATACATTTCACGCAGCTCTGTGAATAACGGGAGGCGCGAGTGCCACTTCTAAATGGGACCCACTGGCTAATTAATTCCGCAAACTGCTGACTCACGAAATGTATTTTAGCAGGTTACAAAATTGATTTCGTGATTCTTTTATGCATTTCGTCCACATAATGAAAATATCCTGACACATAATTAATTCCGTAAACTGCTGACTCACGAAATGTATTGTAGCAGGTCACAAAACTGATTTTGTGATTCTTTTATGCATTTTGTCCACAGAATGAAAGCATATGTCACTGAATGCATTTCGTAAGTTGTTACGTTACTATTGCGTGGACGGAATGGCTTTTGTAACACAACACAATAATTCTGTGGACGAAATTGAAATAGGATGCACAGAATGATGCGTGTAGGTGCATTCCGTATTTACGTAGACAGAATTACTTTTGACCAAACATTTCGTCTACGACAGTGAATACTGCATTCAGCATTATGTCCACAAAAGGAAAAGGCCACCAGTCAATTTCGTCCACGAAATGTGCTCTCTTCAGTGTTTCGTGGACACAATGCAAACCAATTTGTGCATTCCGTGGACAAAAGGCGTAATGAATATATGTATTTCGTCACACGAAAGTCATTCTGTCCACGAAATAAGGCATGTTACATTTGGCGCCCCATAGTAAACGCATGCAAAACAGCAGCTGTAGTGTGTGACAAAAAAACACTCGTATAGCACACACAAAGTGCTGTTTGTGTGGAAACTTTTGTGGCCACTGAAAGAAGGTTACACTAGTCTGGCTATCTTCAGTGATCTCTCTCGCCTGTGCAGACAAAGGCAAAGACAGGAAACCGCAATCACCTCCCTGCTTTCTGCTGTCCTCTACAGAAACACAGCAATCTTTCTCGTGGTCACACTAGGAGACAATATCAGTCTTGACTACTACAGAAAACAAAAACGGTACGGCTCAGAAAATGCTCCCATACTGACCAAACCAAAATGGGAACAGAAATTAGGTCTATGCTGCACTACGGCCTGGAGAGGGTGCAGGGGTAACAACACTCTTGAAGTAAGGAAGTCTGATCACTAATAAAAACACACTGCTATTTCCTGTGGCCATGTTGAGATAATGAAAGTCAAACAAAGCCAGACCATGTTATGACCAATTTTTATCCTGAAAAAAAACTGATTCAGTGTTATTCTTGATTTTAATTAATTAAAATCAAAATAAAAAATAAACACATTTGTCCAGGGTAATACTCTACAGTATGAAATATCACACATTTAGGACATTTCTGGTTAACTGGTGTAAATTAGTTCTCAATATGAACCAATTAGTTTGAGTCAATAGGTCATATACAGTATAAAACACATTATCAGTCTTACTCAGAAGAATGTTAAACATGTGTCTCTAACTTGTTTGTGTCTCCAAAAATAAAAGCAGTTGTTTCAGATACACAAGAGGTGAAGCAGATGCTAGATACATCATATTATTCTCAGTTAACAGTATTTCTGTCACGGCCCACAGACTCAGGACAGGGAGGTAGAGTTCCAACAAGATAGTCTTTATTTCACAGGTAAACCGGAAGTGGGTTATCAAACCCAGGCCAGTAACAAACAGAAGCTCCAAAGAACTTAAGTAAAAGTCCCAAAACACAGAAGATCGACAACTAACTCCGGGGGTGACTCGAGGGGTCCGATCAGGAGGACGCTGGAACAGTTGAGGGGAATCCAGGATGAGTACTCCTTGGGTGAGTCAGGCTGGTGGATAGCACTGTGGTGTCATCTCAGACGAGGCCAGACAAAGACTGAGGGGAGACTGGGGTTTAAGTAGGGAGTGAGGCTGATTGGGAACAGGTGCAGGTCATTAGTAAACTGGGGAGTGTGAACGAGTCAGGGGAGCTTCAGGAGAGTGAGCAGTGGGTGTGGCTGGAACAGAACCTGGTGTGACTGACATTAACACCCCCCCCCCCCCCCAGGGGCCGCATTCAAGGACGAGGGGGCCCGACGGGGGCCGGTCGACTGGAATGTGCGCGATGGAACTCGGTGAGCATGGAGGGGTCCAGGATGTAGTCACGGTTGACCCAAGAGTGATCATCAGGGCCGTAGCCCTCCCAGTCAACCAGATACTCCAGTCGACCTCTGCGGCGCCGGAGTTGAGGATGTCCTTAATGGCATAGATGGGACCCTCGTCCAGGAGTAGCGGCAAGAGGGGTTCCACTGCAGCACCAGGTTCTGTGGAGGAAGGAGAGTGAGGTGAATGGTAAGGCTTTAGAAGTGACACATGGAAGGTGGGGTGGATCTTGTAGTCAGGGGGGAGCTGGAGGCGGTATGTGACTGGGTTTATCTGGTGAGTGATCGTGAAGGGACCAATGTATTTGGGGCTTAGCTTTTTGCTTGGAAGACTCATCCGAATGTCCCGGGTGGAGAGCCAGACCTTCTGTCCAACCCTGTACCTTGGTGTGGAGGACCGTCGGGCATCGGCATGGCGACTCTGGCGGCAAATGGCTCGCTGGAGGTATAAGTATAAGTATATATACTCTTTTGATCCCGTGAGGGAAATTTGGTCTCTGCATTTAACCCAATCCGTGAATTAGTGAAACACAGCACACAGTGAGGTGAAGCACACACTAATCCCGGCGCAGTGAGCTGCCTGCAACCACAGCGGCGCTCGGGGAGCAGTGAGGGGTTAGGTGCCTTGCTCAAGGGCACTTCAGGTGGCTGTGAGCTTCGCCCCAGACCTTCTCACTTTCACGGAACCAGGTGTCTACTGCTGGGACATCCGAGGGTTCCCCTGACCAGGGGAATAGTGGTGGTTGGTAACCAAGTATGCACTGAAAAGGGGTCAGGCCGGTGGAGGGCTGGCGTAGAGAGTTCTGTGCATACTCGGCCCAGGGTAGGTAACGGCTCCAAGTGTTCTGGTGACCATGGCAATATGTCCGCAAGAAGCGGCTAATTTCCTGGATCCTTCGCTCTGTCTGACCGTTGGTTTGGGGGTGGTATCCCGAAGTAACACTCACCGTCACGCCCATCAGCCGGAGGAAGGCCCGCCAGAATCGTGAAATGAATTGGTCCCCTATCCGACACTACATCTTCAGGGATTCCAAAGTTTCTGAAGACTTGCGTGAACAGTGCTTCAGCAGTCTCTGCGGCCGTCAGGAGACCCTTCAGGGGAATCAGTTTGCAGGCCTTGGAAAAACGGTCTACAATGACAAGGATGCAGGTGTGGCCCTCAGATGGGGGAAGATCGGTGGCAAAGTCGACTCCGAGATGTGACCATGGTCTCTTCGGAATGGGCAGAGGCAAAAGCTTCCCTGCAGGCAGGTGACGAGGGGTTTTGGCCATGGCGCAATTCACACAACCAGCTACGTACCTACGGACATCTCTCAGCATGCCCGGCCACCAGTACTGCTCCTGAAGTAGTGAGAGGGTGGCCATGACCCCAGGGTGTCCGGTGCCGGGTGAAGAGTGTGCCATGGTGAGGAGGTGAGTTCGGAGACTACGAGGCACATAGGTGCGATTGTCTGGCTTGTTAGGTGGCACAGGCTCAGTCTCCATAGCTGCGGCGATCTGCTCATCTAAGGTCCACTGGATGGGCCTCACCACCACGCCAGCTGGTAGGATAGGCTCAGGCTGTTCAGGGTTGTCCTCAGGGCAATATATGCGAGACAGGGCATCAGCTCGACAGTTAGGTGAGCCTGGTCGGTAACTGATAGTAAAAGGTAAAACGTGTAAAGAAAAAGGGCCCACCTGGCTTGGCGAGGGTTGAGTCGTTTTGCTTCGCGAAGGTACTGGAGATTCTTGTGATCAGTTAAGACTAAAAACGGATGATTGGCTCCCTCCAGCCAGTGACGCCACTCATCCAGGGCTAACTTGATAGCAAGCAAATCTGTTACCGATGTCATAATTGCGCTCTGCGGGGCTCAGCTTCCTGGAGTAGTAAGCACACGGATGAAGACGAGGAGGGTTACCATGGTATTGGGACAATACTGCGCCGACGCCCGTGGTGGAAGCGTCGACCTCGACAACAAACTCCTTGCTGGGGTGAGGGTGACGGAGGACAGGGGCTGAGGTGAAGGCCTCCTTGAGTTCCCAAAATGCCTGGGAAGCCTCTGAGCTCCAGGAAAGGGTCTTAGCTTTTTCTCGGAGCAGAGTAGTTAGGGGAGCAGAGATCTGGCTATAGTTCTGTATGAATCTGCGGTAAAAGTTGGCAAAGCCCAGAAAGCGCTGAAGTTCCTTTATAGAGTGTGGAGCTGCCCAGGAAAGTACAGCCTGGACCTTCCCGTCATCCATGCGAACTCCCTGGGAGCAGATGTTGTAACCTAGGAATTGGACGGTAGGTTGGTGAAAGGTGCACTTCTCTACTTCTCTGCTTTGAGAAAGAGCAGTCGAGACAGGACCAAGGAGACGTGCTGTATGTGGTCATTGAGATTAGGGGAATAGATCAGGATGTCATCAATGTAGATTATAACAAATGTATTAAGGTAATCTTGGAATATTTCATTCATGAACCCTTGGAACACGGATGGTGAGTTCGACAACCCATATGGGATCACGAGATACTCGTAATGACCAGTAGGGGTGACTAAGGCTGTCTTCCACTCGTCACCACGGCTAATGCGCACCAAGTTGTAGGCACTTCGGAGGTCAAGTTTGGTAAACAGCGTAGCTCCACGCAGCTCTTCCAGAGCTGCAGGGACAAGAGGCAGGGGGTAACAGAATTTGACAGTGATTTTATTGAGGGCACGGTAATCGATACACGGTCTAAGACCTCCATCCTTCTTGGCCACAAAGAAAAATGGAGAAGCAGCTGGAGACTTGGAGGGCCGGATATACCCTAGCTTGAGGGCTTCATCAACATACGCCTTCATTGCTTCCTGTTCTGGCAAGGACAAAGGGTAGACCTTCCCCCGAGGCAGAGGGTGCCCAGGTAATAGGTCTATTGCACAGTCCCAGGGTCGATGTGGAGGTAGCTGGGCTGCTCGTTGTGGACAGAAGACATCCCTGAAAGAGGCGTAGGCTGGTGGGATGGTGACCGGACGACTCTGCTCTGGACTTTCAATGGATGTGGCATTCACCTGGAGAGTTGGGCGTTGGCTGTGAGAACGTGGGAGTTGTGGGAAACAGGAAACTTGACAGTTCTTGCTCCACTGAAGGATCTCCCCAGTAGACCAGGAGATTGTAGGTGAATGCTGAATCAGCCATGGGCGCCCCAGGATTACCTCTGCAGTGGACTCTTCGAGTAAGAAGAATGTGATTGATTCCACATGAAGACTTCCTACCCGCATATCTAGGTTCTTTGTTTGATATTGGACCCGCTTGCGGGCTAGGGGCTTACCTACTATGGAGTGGACGTGGAAGGCAGGGACGCAGCGAATCCGCGGGAGTTGGAGGCGGTGGCAGAGGGAGCCCGAGATGAAATTCCCTGCAGAGCCTGAGTCAATGAGAGCAGAAGCCATGTAGGAGGACTTAGAATCAGCATGGATGACAGGTGTGACTAAAGGCTTTAGATGGACACTGGGAGTACGGACTGCACTCACCATTGGTCGAGGCGGGCGTGTGGGGCATTGGGCGATGAGGTGGCCCGAGTTGCCACAATATAGGCACAACCCCTGAGTCAGACGTCTGTGTCTCTCTGATGGAGTGAGCCGCATGGTGTCCACCTGCATTGGTTCTGCTGTGGCCCCTGCTGCCTCTTCCCCGGCACAGGGAACGTGGACTGATAAAGAGGTGGAATGGAGTTCGCGGAGGCAATTCTCTCTGCGATGTGCAACACGAATGGCAAGCTGGAAGAATCTTTCCAAGCCTATGGCATAGTCATAGGATGACAGTTGGAGCCGTAGAGTGGGTTCTAACCCCTCATTCCAGCCGCTGGCAGTGGCAAGGGTACGGAAGCGGAGGGTGTAATCTGAAATGGACCTTCGTCCCTGCCTCAGGGCATGCAGCTCCGCTTGGATGGAAGAGTCTCCCTCAGGAAGGTCAAACACCTGTTTGAAATGGGCCACAAAGGGATCTACTGATTCGGTGATGGGTCCACCTACACTCCAGACGCCTTCTGCCCATTGTAGAGCACGTCCAGAGAGTAGGGAAATGATGTATGCAATGCGGGATCGCTCTGTAGGGAACCTGTGGGGTTGCATCTCCAGGGTCAGGGAGCATTGCAGGAGGAAGCCTTTGCATGCCTCAGGTGATCCAGAGTAGGCTGTAGGATTAACCACAAGACTGGATGGGTTCAACGGCGGAGGAGGTGCTGGCGCCGGAATTGCCGCTGTAGTTAGTGCCTGGCGAAGCTCGTTAACCAGTTCCTGGAAGTGGTCGCCAGGTTGATTGGATCTAGGCTCCATTGCCTGGTCTGGCCTTCTGTCACGGCCCACAGACTCAGGACAGGGAGGTAGAGTTCCAACAAGATAGTCTTTATTTCACAGGTAAACCGGAAGTGGGTTATCAAACCCAGGCCAGTAACAAACAGAAGCTCCAAAGAACTTAAGTAAAAGTCCCAAAACACAGAAGATCGACAACTAACTCCAGGGGTGACTCGAGGGGTCCGATCAGGAGGACGCTGGAACAGTTGAGGGGAATCCAGGATGAGTACTCCTTGGGTGAGTCAGGCTGGTGGCTAGCACTGTGGTGTCATCTCAGACGAGGCCAGACAAAGACTGAGGGGAGACTGGGGTTTAAGTAGGGAGTGAGGCTGATTGGGAACAGGTGCAGGTCATTAGTAAACTGGGGAGTGTGAACGAGTGAGGGGAGCTTCAGGAGAGTGAGCAGTGGGTGTGGCTGGAACAGAACCTGGTGTGACTGTGACAATTTCCTCTTCATTGTTCAATAAATAAATAAAATAAAAAGTTTCCATTAAGGCAACTGACCAGTCCCTCAAGACGTTTGCATCAAAGACCCCTGTCTCTCAAGCTTACGCCAACAGACATCAAGATGGCTATGAAGCAAGCGGTGCTCTTAATGTTTTGGTGTAAGTATATGCCTTTGAAAATATTAAAATGCCTTTTTGATTACTTTTTTCAGATCTACTACTGAGTATACTTATAATCACAGGACCTACTTTAATAGATGAAGCCGTTGGCTCCCACATATATAACACCAGATGTGATATGTTTAATCTATTGCAGATGTGGGCTCCAGACTAGGTATGGTCTCAGGACTACGAGTTGAGGAAATTTCACCAGGAGGCAATATCACTGTATTGTGATTGTCCAAAAAATGACAAAACTAAAATTGTATGGTTTGGAGAAAGCTTCCATTCAAACCGACCTCCACTGATGTTACCGTCTACCAGAGATCCACAATTCAAACCTGTCCCTCGCTACCGACCCGTCTGGAACTCCTCCAGTAACTCCTATGATCTCATCATTACAAACGTCTCTGAGTCTGACCTGGGCCTGACCTGGGCCTGTTGTGTCCATGTAACCATGGACACAACAGCACAGCTTGCAGTTGGAGCACATATGACTTATAGCTGTCTATCTAACTATTCTATTGTATCTTATCCAGGTAATTATCAACTCATTTTACTTCTTACAATTGTATGGTATATTCACAGTGTCAATGCATTGTATGCTTCTATTTGAATAATAAGTGTTACAGCATTTTTGGCCTTTTCCAAGACATTTGGGTTTTAGCTTAATTTCACACATGAAACCTCTAAAATTAGGTAGGTGCAGGAAGATTGAAAAAACTCTTCTTTTAGCTCTTGGGTCAGATCAGTATATGCCAAGGAAAGTTGGTCAGCATATGAAAGATGACTGATCAATACCACAGTGGAACATACTGTAATCGCAAATACTTTGGCACAAGGCCACCTTCATGAGCTGAAATGTTACTATTGCAAATGTTTTACGGAGAGATTAAGAGTTCTCTTCAATAGCAAAGTGTACATAATACAACCATAAAGATCAGACTCATGAGTGCATAAGACACCAACTCTCAGAGTAGAATAATATGCATAACTTGTATGCACCATAACCGAGGTGGCAATTCCATATTGTAACAACTTGTAATCAATAGATGATGCATTCAGAATCAAGAGGAAGACCATTAGTTGCTCCCTCTTACTAAGTGCCTGTAGCTACAGTATGTGTGTTGTACTGGAACTAAACAGAAGATTGTAGATGTGTGCTGTCTTTAATATTCCCTTCTGTAAGTGACCTCAGGGTCCCACCCCACTCCTCCACTATAAGTATAAGTATAAGTATATATACTTTTTTGATCCCGTGAGGGAAATTTGGTCTCTGCATTTAACCCAATCGGTGAATTAGTGAAACACAAACAGCAGACAGTGAACACAAAGTGAGGTGAAGCACACACTAATCCCGGCGCAGTGAGCTGCCTGCTACAACGGCGGCGCTCGGGGAGCAGTGAGGGGTTAGGTGCCTTGCTCAAGGGCACTTCAGCCGCGGCCCACTGGTCGGGGCTCGAACCGGCAACCCTCCGGTTACAAGTCCGAAGTGCTAACCAGTGGGCCACGGCTTCCCACAGTACTCCTCCTCCCGCTGATGATGGTCAGTGCTGGTCACTGCTGGTCATCTTGTGTCCTGTATCTGCTGTACTCTCTGCCCTACGGTATTCATTTTAGGACATCCTCAGACTCAGGTGTCAGACTCAGAAAAACATCGTCATCTTCAGACAAAACAGCCTCAGCGTCAGAAAAACCTCTGTCATCTTCAGACAAAACTGCATCAGCGTCAGAAAAACTTCTGTCATCTTCAGACAAAACTGCCTCAGCGTCAGAAAAACCAGACTCAGGTGTCAGACTCAGAAAAACATCTGTCATCTTCAGACAAAACAGCCTTAGCGTCAGAAAAACCTCTGTCATCTTCAGACAAAACTGCATCAGCGTCAGAAAAACTTCTGTCATCTTCAGACAAAACTGCCTCAGCGTCAGAAAAACCAGACTCAGGTGTCAGACTCAGAAAAACATCTGTCATCTTCAGACAAAACTGCCTCAGCTTCAGAAAAACTTCTGTCATCTTCAGACAAAACTGCCTCAGCGTAAGAAAAACCTCTGTCATCCTCAGATAAAACTGCTTCAAACCAAACTGCCTCAGAAAAAGTGGAGTCAGGTCTCAGAAAAAACGCTGTCAGAAAAAGTGGAGTCAGGTCTCAGAAAATCAGGTCTCAGAAAAAACGCTGTCCGAAAAAAAAAAAAAAAGAGTCAGATGAAAAAGTCTCAAATGAAAAGTTATTGTAGGGACAGAAGAAGACGACGGATACAGAACGGTGAGTTTAATATTATGCTTAATACGTTATTCTGTCACTGGCAGGGTAGGAATTTCACGGCGGCGACGACGGCCGTGGTAGCCCCTTGCGTTGGCCATGAAGCCCCTTTGAAAATCATAGGTTTACAGGCCACGGTGGCCTTGGTGCCCCCTTCTTTCAATATTCTGCTTTGTGTCCTACTAATAGCGATTTTTATTTAGCCTGCGGCCTGTCAAAATAATCTTAGCATTCACAGCGCAAATTAATTTAGTCTTTTACGCAGTGGAGAAAGTGACATTGCAAGAAAGTGCGTCCAAATTCCCCCATTATTCTCAGTTGAACTACTCGCGAAGTAGCCTATTCATCACACACATCACAAGTGATGTCACATTAAAGAGCTTTTTCTCAGCTTTTCAACGATGTTAGCCGATAATTGCTGTGTTGAACGGTTCGCGAGAAAAGTAAATAATATAATTCAATTTAATCATACATTCTACTGAAGGTTTTGCGTCCATGATCTCCCTACCCATTCATCTCGGTGGAATACTTTACGAACCTTCTTTTAACACATGACAAACCACATATCAGAATAAACAGCAGACCTTACCGAACATAAAGGTGTAAGCAGTCCCCTGTACAGTTAGCCGTTCCAGAGTAATCCAGTTTTGAATTTGCAGTAAATTTCGACATGCATTGATGTCTCCAAATTTGGGCTTTAAGTTTTACAATGTGTTTAAATTGTTCCACATGATTTCATAACGGGCCAAATACAAAATAAATGTTTCAAATATCGCCTAGATATTGGTAAATCAGAGGACGGCTGACTAGTTTATGAAAGTAGCCTGATCACAAAATGCTAAGCATGCATCTAGGCTATTTGAGTTTCTTAAAGATGAGCTGTGCTTAAATTTAAATTGTTCAATACATGATTTCATAGCAGGCCAAATATAAAATAAATGTTATATATAGCCTAGATATCTGTTTTTATTAGATGATCAGATGATTTACAGTTATATGTAATATGTCATGTTTCATGTGTTTGTAATGTTTCATACAATGATGCAGGTCTACTGCAGTGAATAGGCTAAATACAACTTTGATCATTTTTATAGCCTACTACTGTATAGTTAACTTTGGCCTTGGTGCCCATGTGGCCTTTGTGCCCCCCACCAAATATGCCCAACTGAAGGCCAAGTGGCCTTGCCCCCAGAATGGTGAAATTCCAAGCCTGGTCACTGGCATATTATATTTGGTGCTTGGTTAGATGTAGAAATTATAAGTAAAGGTAGAAAGTGATCCAATGGTATACACATTGTAGGAAATCCATGGATGTAACTTAGCTAACCTCACTTCGCTAGTAACATTAGCAGCTGCTGTAAGGCACATACCGGAGTAAGCTACGTACTACATACAGCAAAATAATTTGTTTTTCATAGGATTACGGTACATTCAATGAGCTAGGGAAAAGTGGGTTAAACATTTTTACACCACGAAAGTCCAGAACGACACCTGGACCATTATTTCTTACTTTTGCTAACCGTTTCCCAGTTGTACACTACCTACCAGTAAGAAACCTGCATCATTATCATCACATCATTATTCCCAAACCCCCATAAAGACAAATGTGCTATGTCATGATGTAATACCATATAATACCATTATGATAATACATGAAATAGCAGGTACCAACAACAAGGCACATTTTTCTAAATAAGTTAAGATAACATCTCATATCAAATGAATTCAACAACGCTGCAGTTATTGTCCCCTGGGGATTACATTTCAAGTACCTGTCTATCTTTATGTCTGTCTATTATTGTTGTGCAATGACAATGACAACTGCTAACGTTTTATAATGGTATTATATGGTATTACATCATGGCATAGCACATTTGTCTTTATTTAATACTTAATACTTTTCTGAGACCTGACTCCACTTTTTCTGACAGCGTTTTTTCTGAGACCTGACTCCACTTTTTCTGACAGCGTTTTTTCTGAGACCTGATTTTCTGAGACCTGACTCCACTTTTTCTGACAGCGTTTTTTCTGAGACCTGACTCCTTAGAGATGTTTTTCTGAGGCAGTTTGGTTTGAAGCAGTTTTATCTGAGGATGACAGAGGTTTTTCTTACACTGAGGCAGTTTTGTCTGAGGATGACAGAAGTTTTTCTGAAGCTGAGGCAGTTTTGTCTGAAAATGACAGATGTTTTTCTGAGTCTGACACCTGAGTCTGGTTTTTCTGACGCTGATGCAGTTTTGTCTGAAGATGACAGAGGTTTTTCTGACGCTGAGGCAGTTTTGTCTGAAGATGACCGATGTTTTTCTGAGTCTGACACCTGAGTCTGAGGATGTCCTAAAATGAACACCGTACTGCCCTCATCTCCTCCACCTGTGTGTACTGCCACTACCATAAGGCCGGTACGGCTCAGTTACCTCTCTCACCCAACCCTTCTTCCGCCCACTTATCCTCCTCTTCACTACCAGAGTCATCATATGAACGCTGTCAGTCATGAGCAAACAAGTACAAATCATGTACTGCTGTCATATATTGCTCTTTCTCTCTTGAAATACCCTACCTATACGGTTTTTCAGCCTTTTCCTTCCTGAGGATGGTTTGCAATGCTAGGTGTAATCAATGTATCATGGAGATGTTGCTTATTACACATTGTTGAAGACTAACATGTAAGTTCAAGTGCAAGTGCAAGTGCAAGCAAACTACATTCACATCCTGTAGATGTTACCATGAAACAAAACCTTGCAACCCCAAACCACTTGTGATGGAAATATCTCATGTTTCTCATGAAAGTGATCACAAAGGTCTCTGAAACAAATCATACCCTCCCCTTACAGTTACTGCAACCAAGGACAGGAAACCCACAACTTTGACACTGGCCACTGAGACACCACTGCAGTGCGGTCCTTCTGCAGCGTGATAAACAGAGGACTTTGCGTTTTGGTACAAAACATTAATTCATCATCTGGCATGAAAAAAAGCTCTTACTAAAAAAACTTGCTTTATTTTCATTAGACCTGGGGCTAGGGTCTTTAGTTGCCAGTTATGGGGTCAGCAGAGGAGAGTGACCACAGCCCAAAACATCAGCACTAGTTAGCTTCCACTACTCAATCAGGAATAAGAGGAAAGATGAGTTAGCTGATGGGTGTGGAGATCTGCCAACTTGGTCACGTTTGAATAAAATGGGGGCCCTATCCCTAAAGGGGCCCTGAACAAGAAAAACCTAGGCACATGTAAAGCACAGCTTTAAAGTCCCAGGTAATGACTAAGTACAGGTAACAACTCAAGTGCAAGTACAAGTAACAACTGAAGTAACAACTGGTCAGCTTGATGGCATGTGCTTAGGATTTTTATTCAATAGTATGTCATTTGAATATTATTGGTGTACGTGTTCAGGCTAGGTTTTCGATTGCAAGTCCTTGTCAGTCAATACTGAGAAAGAAAATAACAAAGTGTAAGACTGTGTTTTGCCCATGAGTTCAAATACTGTTCAAATAGTGCAGATGTATGCAGACCTTTTAGTAAAGTGATCTTTCGTGGACATTTTGACTGGACAAGCCCTAAATGCACTTAAACCACCAACTTACGGTTCAGAACATGCGTTCAGACCATCAAAATAGGGCCCAAGCTAACTGCTAACTTCAACAGTTTGCTTTTGTTGTTGTCTCTACATATATTTCCCCCACACTAAAGCATAATAAAGTTACTGTCTGAAATGTCTCAATTACAAACCTATGCCTTTAAACCACAGAGTTAGAGGGCATGTTATAGAAAAAAATCAATCAAATAACTCATTGATCCGTTGTCATAATATATTCAATATGCATCATTTTTAATTTGATTGCAAGTATCCTGCATAGTGTCATATTTATTACATGATTTTGCAATACAGGCATTATATGTAAGTGCATTAAAAGGCATGCTAATACCTGAGATATTACAGAGACTTGTTCTTATGTCAGTGAACTAGTGTGGGCATTCATAGCCATAACTGTGGCTGGCTTTTGGGCTTCGTGCTCCACACCCCACTGTACAGCAAGCCCACAGGCCAGCTCAGACAGTAGTGGAAACATTTGTGGTCACAAGCGGAAAGTTCAGAGACAGGCAACATGTTTAAGATTTTTTTTTAATGTGACACTGAAAAATGCAAAAAAAAAAAAAAAAGTTTCTGTAGAATCTACATATATAAGCAATTCAAGTGCATAAATGACTGATAATCATGATCATGGATATCTGTGCTGTAGAAAGAAATGTGGAGTTCTAAGTCTTAGAGGGCCTGACCTTTCTCTTTTATATACACGAAACTGAAACATAACACTTGTCCAAGAGCACTTTGCAAAAGCTTTCTTGCAAAACCCACAAATGTTTCCATCTACTGCAAAAACGGGGTAAGTGACAAAAATAGCAAATATGATGACTACATGTCATGTTATAGAAAAAAATCAATCAAATAACTCATTGATCCGTTGTCATAATATATTCAATATGCATAATTTTTAATTTGATTGCAAGTATCCTGCATAGTGTCATATTTATTACATGATTTTGCAATACAGGCATTATATGTAAGTGCATTAAAAGGCATGCTAATACCTGAGATATTACAGAGACTTGGACACTAGTCATGTCCATCCATAGTATAGAGCGCTGAGCTATGCTATATTATACAAGATATATACAGACAGACAGACAGACAGATAGATAGATAGATAGATAGATAGATAGATAGGCCTGACAAAAGCAAATTAATTATACAATTGTATGGCACCTAGCTGAAAATACCTCCTATATTCTCATTTAACACATCAGAGTTGACAGAATCTGTTGCTAAAGATGGTCTTTCACTTTGTTAGCGTATTGTGTCAGGTGTGGGAGGCGTTTTCTAGGATCACCAGGAGTTTTGCATCCTGTCCTTCACCATCTACTCTAGCTTGGATCACACTAGAGGAGATAGTCTCAGACACAAAAATGGCAAAGATTACAACTACATGCAATATCAATGTGGCTATATTTAATAATGCAATTGTAATATCCACCTTTTTGTATGGTTATTATTATGATGATGAGTTGTAGTATTAACTTGATCAGTGGAAACATCACCAGCACTGCTGCTGCTTTGTTTGGTGTCTGATTTTGTTTCAACTTTTTGTAAAAATTACTGACACAAAACATGAACTCAAGCTTCAGAAACAGTTACAAGATTTATTTGTGAATAAAAAGCAATAGAGTTAACTAGACAGCTCTTCATGAATGGACACTAGTCATGCCGATCAATGGAATAGACCGCTGAGCTATGGTATAATATACAAGATATACAAGGTCCTCCTATATTCTTCTTTAACACATCAGAGTTGATGGAGTCTATCGCTCAAGATGCTCTTTCGCTTTGTTAGCTGTATTGTGAAAGGGGTGGGAGGCGTTATCAAGGATCCCCATTTTGCTAGCATCCTGTCCTCCAACTTGAATCAGTCTGGTGGCGATACTCTGCTAGTATGCTTCAGGTACACAGCGCTAAGCCCCATTCAGACTGTAAGTGAAAACCAACAAGAGGCCATGTAATGTTGATGTAATTAAGCAATTACAGGCAAAATTATTACTGGTGATGTGGCGTTGCACAACAAATCATTTCAACTTTTGAGGCAAGCCACAGGTAATAAGCAAATTGTCGTATGTGTCAATGGGGCCATATTCTCCAAAGAAGTTTGATTGAACATGTCCTTTTTAATTTTCAATTTGATGAAGTTCATACATGATAACTTCGGACCTCGGAATAGGTACTGAAGTCAGAGTTTTGAGTTTTATTTCTTGTTCTCTTGGGTTTTGCTTTGTGTGCTCTGGCTGGCATATCCAATGAAGCATAACACAACTCTTTGTCTTCATCCTGAAACACAGGTAGGTAATATATCAATAACCATTCCTTTGATCTGCCAGGAACAACTAGGTAAGGGGAATTTAGAAGGCGCTAACATTTTCACAAGACATTTTATCTTCCCATCTTAACAAATTACTATCTTTATTTGAACAGACATCCATGCAGATGATAATGAAGTATACAGCTCCCTTACATATAAGACTGTGTAAGTGTCCTGGTTAATATTATGTCTATGTGCACAGTCAGAGACATCTTAATGACCACACTATCATTCATAATGGCAAATGTCTTCTCATTGCTTATACTTTTGTAGATCAGATCAGATTGTTAAGGTATGTAATACCATACCCCAATAAAAACAAGCTTGTTATGATGTTATGGTTAAACATATCCAGCCGAGGGCAGCTGTGGCCTACTGGTTGGCTCTTCGGACTTGTAACCGGAGAGTTGCCGGTTCGAACTCCGACCAGTAGGCACGGCTTAAGTGCCCTTGAGTAAGGCACCTAACCCCTCACTGCTCCCCGAGCGCCGCTGTTGTTGCAGGTAGCTCACTGCGCCGGGATTAGTGTGTGCTTCACCTCACTGTGTGTTCACTGTGTGCTGAGTGTGTTTCACTAATTCATGGATTGGGATAAATGCAGAGACCAAATTTCCGTCACAGGATCAAAAGAGTATATATACTTATACTTGTCCTACATACTTAAGATTTTATACCACATTTTAATGAAAGAAAGTTTTATGCATTGATTCTCAGGTTATTGCCTGTTAAAGACATGGACATCTGAGACACTGCTCATATTTTTATTGGGTTTACCATAAACTTCATTAGCAATCAATCAGTAAAGTACCTGTTTTCCTGCTCGACTTTCTCTCCTCTTTGAGCGCTCCCCAGGTTCCACTGGTGCTGTAGATGTTGAATAACATCAGCTTCATAATAATGCTACGAAGTTATGCCACATGGGAATGAATGTAAATTGCTGAGGTGCTCTACAAGGATTTAGGAGATCTTGAGTCATACCTGTCTTACAGCGGCAGAGGCAGTACACACAGGTGGAGGAGATGAGGGCAGAGAGTAGAGCACACATGGGACACAAGATGACCAGCAGTGACCAGCACTGACCACCATCAGGGGGAGGAGGACAGGTAGATGCTGGGGAAGAAGCAGCATCTGTTCAAATAAATCAGCACTGATGTATACATGTTGGCACAGGATTGATGGCACTGACCACCATCAGGGGGAGCAGGGGAAGAAGCAGTATCTGTTCAAAGAAACTACCAGTAATGAACACATAACAGCAGAGGATTTTGTTTACAAATCTACAAATTTACACGGAAAGGAAGACTTTCATCACATTTCACCAATTGATTAATGACTATAGTGTAATGTACCGCATGATTGTTGTTTTTATTTTAACTGTGTATAGCGTGTTGTGAATAATTTATTTCTGTGAACCATTATAGTTAAATGAATGTCATGTGAACCAAAATAAGACACCAACAGAACTGGAAAAAAATAGAGAAAAAGAGTCAGAATGAGAGAATCCAATTTTTCTTTTTGATAGATCTTACTGATGATGGAGTCACACTTCATACTTTACTATACTGGACAATATACCAAATGATTGTATTATAACCAATTAGTATATGATCACTTCAAAAGTGAACTCAATATTGAAAAAATGTTGATAAGCAATTCAGGCAAACACAAAACCTGAACTGAGGTACCATAAAAATACACACAATGTTTAATGTCCATTAAAACCCTTGGCCCCTGGTAAGAGAGAAAAAGGGTATTATAATCGGCTCCATTCATTTGTCTTTTTGTGTCTGGTCACATGACTAAGACAGTACTGGTCCAATGTACTTCAGAGTTCTAAACAAGGCAAAGGATCACCACATCTCTGTCCTCTTACATGATCACCTGAATAAACTACTACTGGATACAACACAATGCCATTCATAGAAAAAATGGTATCATCATCACTACACTTCTATTTTACAAGTAATAATAGTTTCATAATCATGCTTCATAAGGTTGGCCTATGAGTTTTACTGATCTATATGTAATGTTTACGATTTATTATTCATTCACTAATAACATGAATACTCCACACCTACTTTACAGTAGCCTCAACTGCCAACATAGTAGGTTGACAATGTCTGTTTCCACAGAAAACTATCACAGTGTGGGACACAAACTATAGGAGGAAACTATAGGGAGTCTCAAACTACGCACCACTAAACACACACACACACACACACACACACTAAAGTCACTGATGGAGTGAACACTACAAATGCAAGTTGGGTGCAAGGGTCTGCAGTTGCCTCACAGCTCTTGTTTGCGTCCACAGATAAATCACACTCTACATCCTTAAGTTATTGCATTCAGCTTTTCTTCTTCAATCTTTCACTCCAAAATATTGCGAAGAGTTAATTACACATACAGTATATTAATATTCCAAGTGCATAACCATAACAAGTGCAATCTATCTGAGTTCTGAGATGGTAAACAGTACAATAACTGCTATTTTATTGCCAGTTATTTTCCATTACATTATCATGCTGAAACATTCCAAATTATCTCAACATGTATGAAAAAAACTATTATTGTAGTGAACGATGCTAATTGTCTTACCTTCAAAGGACAACTTGTAGGTGATGTTTCCATAAGAATAAGAGGCTTTCTTTTGAATTATTCCGTTTGTGACTTTCTGATGATTTACAGTTGTGTCAATCACTTTCGTCATAGCAACAGAACAGTAGTACAACCCCAGATCAGACTCAGTGATGTTCTTGATTAGTAGATCATGGGACTGGCTAGTGGTGTTCCATTTAAATTCATAGGTGGAGAGCTTGTCTATATCCCTAATTGCTTCTTGGGTTGACATCACAAATGAAGGTTGCCTATAATGTGAACAGTTTCTATACCAATATGTTTGTGCACCTTGGGTCCAAATGCAGTCACAGTAGAGAGTAACATTATTCCCTGGCTTGATCGTTAGATCCAATTCAGTTCCTGAGACCTTCAGAGCAGATTGTATCACACCTGAAAATGACAGTTGGTACTTAATTTAATATCTGAGTTTGAATGATTTAGTTAATGAAGTGTCAGGTGTTGTCAGATTCTTGATAGCACAAAACCTAGAAACATAGCTTTGGACAGGACAGCTTTAGACAATAGAAACAAAATCTTATCCACAAGTCAAGTTGAATCATGTTAAATTTACTATCCCACTAAGGGACACTGGGCTGCAGCCAGGAGTTAGAAAATACATACAAGACATGACAAATACCACGTAAAAGACAAATCCTCGAAAATTAAAAAAAAAGATAAAAAAATGATAATAAATAATTGTAGTTATATATTACAATTAGTTGCATATTTTGTAAACTTAAACTTACCCAGGTGAGCAATGATAGTTACTACCAGGCAGGACATGATGAGGGTCAGTGATGTGAACTCAGTGACGAGTGGAAAATATAATGGCTGCTATGCATGCTTTTCAACGAGAAGTTCAGGGCGGGCTTAAAGGGTGTAGGTTTGGTTTTGACATTGGTGGGGACATACAGTAAGTCCCTTAAATGATGACCTCTGGTGAGTTTTGTGGAAGGAAATGGACAGATTGAGGTATACAAATATGATACAACCATCAACAGATTTAAGGCATCGTGCTCTGAAAAGTATGCCAATTACATAAGATGATTATCACAAACAGCATGACTTGTGTTATTTGACTGAGGGACCCCATTCAGATATCAGGGGTGAATAACATAACCCATGGTATGTGATTGAGGAAACCAGTTAAGACACATCACACAACATAATCCATGTTATTTGACTGAGGGGCCCTATTCAGATATGTGGGGTGGGGAACACAGTAGTGACTTCACACAGAGGCTGCTTCAGGGCCCCCTGGGTACTACTGTACATCTCATTTTACAGGGGTTTGTTCCTTTCCATTGCAAGGGCACTTCATAGTGCAACAGTGCGATCTAAGAGGGCACTTTTCTTCCATCAGAAGGCCACTTGTAGGGAACATGAGGTTTATCCCATTGTAAAGGCACCTTTTTTATCATATATTTTCCACAGCAGGGGCATCCATTCGGACACTTCGCCAAATTGATGCAAGTAGGGACAGCCTTTATTTCAAGGCATCACATTTTATCCACTAGAGGAGCACCTATGTTGTCACTTTTTATGTTTTCTCACATGTAGCACAATATACAGGGATGCATTTCACTGCATTCTGTACTGGAAATGACACTTGTTGGAACACTGGCATGTACTGTAGGGGCAGCATAGAAGGCACTCCATAATGGCCACCCTTTTCCAATGGAAGGGCACACATAGGGAATGCCAAGTATAGACCATTTTAGGGGGCACCTAGGATCTTGCATTCTGTTTACAACACTAGAAGGGCACTCATTAAGACACATTCTTCAAACGTATTGTTTGAAGCGGCACTCTAGAGGGCACTGAAACATTTTCCTCATGTAAAGGCCAGCCAATAGGACACTTTTGAGGGCACCGTAACCTTTTTATTTCAACCATGGGGGCAACTGGGAGGGGGTCGCCCCAATATGACTTATTGCTGTTGGGTTACAGCTAAGGCTCTCCAAAGCATTTTCTAGTGCAATGTGTGACACTGGAGTAAAAAAAGAGTGAATGCCTTGTGAATACATGGCACCATCAGACTTGAGTGAAACCTCATTTTCTGTGTTGCACTTCAGAAAGGAGTACTGTAGGTAAGAGTGTTTTCAACCTGGGCCCTATAGAGCTCAACAGTGACCGCCCACTCTGATTTTAGAGTTAAAATCCCTTTCATTTTCTCCTTTGACAATTCTATAGCCATAAGCATCCTCATGGTAAGTCTATAACCATCCCAGGTATAGACTTACCATGAGCTATGAGACTGTAAAGCGAGTGTATGCTGATAAGGATATCAAATCCTAAATTGTAAAGCAGTGTCTTTGATTGGTGGAGATTGCCATTGCCATAGAAATGTGTATGACTTAACTCCTGCCTCAACTCAAACTTTGACGCTTTTTTGAACAAGATGGTGGCAGAACACATTCAAAGTCTAAGTCTAAACTTGTATTTTGCTTTATCATCCGTTCATTTCGTTCATTTACTTCCTTGTTCGTGTTTACCTTTTAATTTAAAATTGCCCCAAGGCAATTCAACATTGAGTCATAACACTCACCTTGAAAGTTGAATTTGCTTAATGCAAACAGTGGGAAGTTATAGCAGAGACATTCTAGTGAGGAGACACAGCACTCAAATTATCCTCCATAGAAATGCATGGGGTTAGTTTGTGATGCAGTTACAGGCAGTAGTCTACACATGTCCCACCCCTTCCTGTATGCCCCCTTATTCACTTGAATATGAAAATAACTGCCCGATAACTGCCTGAAGCATGTTACCAAGATGGCCACAGAGTGAGGGGACTTGCCTATAAGGACTTTGGGTATGATGACATGAGAGCTTTCTGATGTCTCTGGTGATGACCCTAACATTAGCCCGTTGACTGAGGCTACATCTACGCGAAACCAACGGGTGTATTTTCTCTTACCGCTTTCACACCTTTAAGTCGTCTTCAAGTACATTCACGCCAGCTACAGTGTTTGTGTCTGCATTATAGCTATGCCTCTGCTGCAGATTAGTGCTCCTGTTGAAGTGAAACCCCCTTTAGGTTGTTTGATCGTTTTTTTTTTTTTCACCTGAGATGTTAACATAAGTGAACAACATAAACATCTGAGAATACATAAAATACGTTCATTCGTTCTATGACCCTTTAAACCTTTTCTCTGAGTCTGCGTGTCAGTGGCAGGTCTCAGGGAGACCAAGTAGAAGGGCATTACAGTAGTAAAGATGTGAGATGCTCAAAGTTGGTATGTAATAATAATAATAATAATAATAATAATAATAATAATAATAATAATAATAATAATAATACATGTCATGTATTATGCACTTAACATTTGAAGCAAATGTCATATTGCTACAAGGTAGAAACATTATAAAACAAAAATACTAAACTAAAAAACAAAAACACAAAAACAGGAAACCGCTGTATGTGAATCTTTACTATCACTACCAAGTAAAACTGTAAATATGAACTGTATCTGCTTTCCTCTATGAAGTCGAAGGTCAAATATTTCCACTCTCGGCCTCAGCCGTGGCGCAACTGGCTGGGACACCTGCACCGTACGCCGGCGACCTGGGTTCGATTCCCACCCCGTGGTCCTTTCCCAATCCCACCCGACTATCTCTCTTCTTGGAAATATTTCCACTCACAATTTGTTTGATCTACTGCCCTCTGGGAAGATGTACAGAAGCCTGCGCTCCCGCACCACCAGACTCACCAACAGCTTCATGCACCAGGCTGTTAGGATCCTGAACTCTCTCCCCCCCTCCCCCCTCCACCCTCAGCTACATAACATCCTGGACTTTTAGACCCACAATGGCTGCCTTGCACTACTCCACTTGCACTACTCCACTTATACACTTGCACACTTGCAACTTGTTGTTGTTGTCCTGTTGTCCTGAACACTTCTGAACACACTTCTGCTGCTCTTACATAACTTGCACCACTATGCCACTTGCATACTTAGGTCAAACAAAACTACCTCAGCCATTTATTGGCCTGACTTTTGCACTATTATATTGACTGTCTACTGTATGCACAATTGCACAATTTCTACCAAATTTTGCTGCTCTTATTTCTTCATTGTATGTGCCTTGTTATATTTTTACTTTTTATATTGTTTACTTGAATGTTATGTTTGTCTGTGGACCTAATTGGTAAAATATGTCTTGTCTCCACCGTGGGATAGTAGGAAACGCAATTTCGATCTCTTTGTATGTCTTGACATGTGAAGAAATTGACAATAAAGCAGACTTTGACTTCCACTCGCTTCCTGTCATTCTCCACTGTCCTATCAAATTAAAAGCATAAAAAGCCCCAAAAAAATATAATTTAAAAAAAAATCACAAAGGGCTGTTGTGTCACAGACCAGTCATGAGTCAAAGGTGAAATGAAATTCAAACTACAGCCATTTTGCTGTTTATACCTAATACTAAGTTCTTTCTAAAAAAAAAAACTTTTAAGAAGCTGACATGCAACTCAAGAAAGGGGTAGTAAGTCAATCAACTAAGTTATTCAGCCATTTACATTAACATCTGATATTTATTATGAAATTTAATTAGGAATTAGTCCTTCCATCCCCTTGGGGCCCTAGTAATCTGGTTTAACCCAGTCCAATGGCCCTGTGAACAGAATCTCCGCATGTTTTTCGCTTTGTTCAGACATGAGCTCATTTACATAATAGGAGAGGAGTGTACCAAATGTGCGGTTATGTTGTTCAGATACACGGCCCAGCCGCTTGATATCTGCAGAACATGCGGACTTACACCTGGGTCTGTAAGCAGCTTCTATCTCTCTAAGTTGACACTTAGGCCTAGTGCTACCTCCACCCTGCACCACACACATGCGCACACAGACACACACACACACACACACACACACTACACTGAGAGTGTGCTCAGTCTGTGGTGAATCATTTGAGGTCACTAATGGAACGCTTGCATTGTAAGACCTGCATCTAAAACCGTGTGTTGCAGAGCATGTTGACAAATGTGTTGAAAAACAGGAAATCCACAATCACTCGTATGGTCCTGTCTGGTGTTCAACTGCTAGTGCTCACATGCACATTATTGTAGTTAATCTGTTTGTAATCTTGAAGGAAGACCTCATAAAGCAGTGTTTAATTAAACTGATGTACATGGATATCATTTGTTTTAGACAGATATGTGGTCTAACTAAGCAATTCATCTCAGAGTTTGTATCTGTCTTGATCTTCAGGAGAAGTCAGCATGAACAAAAACACTGTTAAACATTAGAAGGCTTATTTGGTTTATGAAACATCAGAAGTCCACCATAAAAAAAACTATGATCTGCTATAGCATTACTCTACATTAACAACTTTATTATCTCATTCATTCAAAATATCATCCCTGGCTGTGGACAATGGAGACTGTTTGGGTTCAGGTGAAATTGCAGCAGTTGCAAAAGCCCAACATTTCTGCCATTGTCTGTGCTGCATTTTCATTGTTACTTTTTTAATCCAGGAAACTATGTCTGCCTCTTTAGTGGCACATGTTTGGTTGTTTTACAAGCATTTCCCTCGTGAAAACTCCCAAGGTGCTCTTTATGTTGTTCTCAACCCCCACTGTCCCTCCACACAAGGGCTCTGCACTCTTCTAGGTGGAATATCAGGTTTAGGCTTCTTTTCTGTTGCTTTAAAGAACCACACAATAACCGAACTTCAGAAAGAGCATTAATATTTATTTTGAAATGCTAAGCAATGCAGTATACCAGAAAGAACTGGACGAAAGAGCCAGACAGTATCCATGTCTTTAGTACAGCTAACAGATATATGCTGTGATACACAAGATACTGGTCTTTCATACTTCACAGAAATCAAATCACTTAAGGTGGCATTAACACTGACATACTTTTTTCACATAAAAACATGAATTTTCCAAAAGAGATTTAAAAAAAATGGAAATGGATTTTGTAGATGTTGCTGTTATACCTGTAAAGTAAGACACATTTCTGTGTACTGTAAAAGGACACTATGATCTTGTCTTAACTAAACTTACTGTAATAGCTGATCATATAGTCGGTAAATATCAAAGTCCACCCTCACAGACTAACAGACATGCAACAGACAATTCATAGCATTGTGACATGAAACACAGAGTTACTGAAAGGGAGGCTGGAAGCTTGAAAAAACATCAGTAAACAACTGCCATAAAAAGGAAACAGAAACAGAAACATTTTTTGGTATCGTCAATTTACGATAGGTCACTGTCACAGGTGCTGTCCCATTCCTGTTATCAGCAGTCTGAACCCTTACAGTCTCTCAAACTCAATCACTTATCAACAGATGTCAGTTACGTCTTTGAGGGTTCAGGGCTTAGATGGGGGACATCAAGATTTAGCCATTGCCTCTCATATAAGTGCATCACAGTGGTCAAAGTCCCATTAGGCCTATGCAGTTTTGCATTCTGTAGGAACACACTGCAAAAATGAAAGAAAACATTCACAATATGACATTGACTATATCACCAAAAGATATCAGTTATCAAGCTTCTGGCAGCATCAGTAAGGCTCTGGGTTGTGTTTGCAAGGTTCTGCATGCCGATTCAGTTGCTGGTTTGCTAGAATTAGACCAAAACTGTGCTGTTTTGAAATCACAAAAAAAGTAAAATGCTCATGCATCTAATCAGCGTACCTGCGTTTTTTTTGACGGAGGTTAAAATCACAGAATTCCCTGCAATTTTTTTCAAAAAAATTAAACCATCTAAACTAGCAAAAGTTTTTTTTTTTTTTTTCATTTTATGGTAAAAATTCGTACACAACCTCAGAGTAGGTACTTAAGTCCAATTTTGTATGCCGTTTCTTCTGTTGTTTTATTTTGGATACTTTGGTTGCTATATCCAATGGAGCACAACACTGTCCTGTGCATTCATCCTGAAATGATAGTACAGAATGTCAATAATCAGTTAAGCTTAGCAGTCACTGTACTGTAAAAGTCAAAATGACATGCACCATATCTGTGAAATTGCCAAGATCTTTTATCCTTTCCAATACTTAGATCTAGTTAAGTGTCATGTTGTCTATTTGTATTGGTTTGTAGTAGTTTGATGTAGATTCATTCAGACCTGTAAATCTGAGATAGATAGGAAATTAAGTAATTTATGTTCCTTGTGTCCTGCATGTATAATTGAGCTGGATAGGTTACACATTCTCCAGCAATTACTTTATAAACTACTGACAACTACTCAGTCAAATACCTGTTCTCTTCTTTGAGTGTCTCTCTTTTTCAGATGCTCACCAGGTTCCACAGGTGCTGTAGATGATGAATAAGAGCAACTTAAAGATATACATCACCAGCATGACCATTCACACAGAGTTTGTCATTATAACATATTGTCAAATGTAAATACCATACCGGTCTTACAGCAGAGGCCGTACACACAGGTGGAGAAGATGAGGGCAGAGAGTAGAGTACACACAGGATACAAGATGACCAGCAGTGACCAGCGCTGACCACCATCAGGGGGAGGAGGACAGGTAGGTGCAGGGAAAGAAGCAGCATCTGTTCAAATAAATCAGCAGTGATGTACACATGATGGCACAGAATTGATGGCACTGACCACCATCAGGGGGAGCAGGGGAGGAAGCAGTATCTGTTCAAAGAAACTACCAGTAATGAACACATAACAGCAGAGGATTTTGTTTACAAATCTACAAATTTACACGGAAAGGAAGACTTTCATCACATTTCACCAATTGATTAATGACTATAGTGTAATGTACCGCATGATTGTTGTTTTTATTTTAACTGTGTATAGCGTGTTGTGAATAATTTATTTCTGTGAACCATTATAGTTAAATGAATGTCATGTGAACCAAAATAAGACACCAACAGAACTGGAAAAAAATAGAGAAAAAGAGTCAGAATGAGAGAATCCAATTTTTCTTTTTGATAGATCTTACTGATGATGGAGTCACACTTCATACTTTACTATACTGGACAATATACCAAATGATTGTATTATAACCAATTAGTATATGATCACTTCAAAAGTGAACTCAATATTGAAAAAATGTTGATAAGCAATTCAGGCAAACACAAAACCTGAACTGAGGTACCATAAAAATACACACAATGTTTAATGTCCATTAAAACCCTTGGCCCCTGGTAAGAGAAAAAAAGGTTATTATAATCGGCTCCATTCATTCGTCTTTTTGTGTCTGGTCACATGACTAAGACAGTACTGGTCCAATGTACTTCAGAGTTCTAAACAAGGCAAAGGATCACCACATCTCTGTCCTCTTACATGATCACCTGAATAAACTACTACTGGATACAACACAATGCCATTCATAGAAAAAATGGTATCATCATCACTACACTTCTATTTTACAAGTAATAATAGTTTCATAATCATGCTTCATAAGGTTGGCCTATG